>NC_089806.1:36976383-37266383 GCF_029633855.1 Hoplias malabaricus | reverse complement strand
GTAAAAGTAGTCAAAGGAACTGTGAATGTACCAGATTCCAATATTCAAGACTGTTCAAGATGTGGCCATATGGGTAATACATAACTCATTCCTCTTCACGTCCCCCCCAAACATCATGTCATGCTTCTGCTGTGTTACATAACACAGTTTCCCTCCGGCAAAATGCTTGTCCATCTGTTTGACCTGATGACAGCTGTAATTCAACTTGTCTTGACTGGAAGGCAGACGAGGAGGACACTATTAAAAGAATGCTCTAGGGTGTTTCAACCTAATTTCTATCTGACACATTATATACAATACATTTCAGTCCGTTTTCTATGTAGACGATGAAATAGACTTGTCAAATAACAGAGTAAAGCCGATTAATAGAAATTCAGGCAGTTTGGGACAGTGACATCACCACAGTACTTTCAAATGTGGTGGATGACCCTTGAACCTGTGGTTCATTGGGTGAGGGAATTCCTGTTTTGAGGCGTATGTAGGAGAGTGGGACAGAAAGAAATTGTTTCCTCTCTGAGGCTAAAGTGTGTGTGTGTGTTGATAGAGTATAGTATAAAGCAGACAGACAGGCAGATAATTGTGAAGGCTGGAGGCGTGTTGGTCCCCTGTGAGAGGTGAGCAGGAGGAAGTACATTCCACATGACCCAGCCTCTCCTGAAACAGCCAGCTTTACAGTAATATTATAGTAAGGCTACACAAGTGACTCTATGATGCCCTGAGATAGACTGGCACCCTCTCCAGTGTGGATTCCTGCCTTGTACCCAGTGATTCTCTGTAGGCTATGGACACAATGCAACCCTGATCAGGATGAAGCTTACTGCAGTGTTAATTATCTTTGACGACTTATATTTCACAACGAAAACTAAACAAGAACTAAATTAAAATAATCATTTGAAGACAAGATCTAAGACATTTCCGTCAATGAATAAAAACTAAACAAGTATGTGTAAGACTGATTGAAGGCTTGGAAACAGAAAATCGCAAGGAGACAAACGGGAAAACTGTCTGTTGTCAGGGCAACACGAGCAGCCGGGCGGAAAAGTGAAGAGAAGTCGATTCCCAAAGAATCCCTTTTTTTGAGCATCTGGGTGTAGGTAGTATCTGTTGTTGGCCAATGATTCATAGAGTCAACTCAGTCTCGGTTTGAACCTAAAATGATAATAAAATGAATGCAATATGTATCTGAAAGAAAAGTGGCCATATTCCTTCCAGTATTTTGGATGTTTTTTTTAAATGTAACAATTTTTAAGCTCTTTTTTATGGAAGTTAATAAAAAAATAATACCTCTAAAATAGTACATCTTTAAAATACATGGCTAATATAAGGCTTTTACTTTAATTTAATGGACCAAAAGTGGACTAAAACTTCATTGAATAATATAATTTATGTTATTAATTCTCCCCTTGCTTTTAAGTTTTGTGTACTTTGGTGCTTGGTGCCCAAGTGGCCATGTTAGGAACTGCACATCACCTCATGCCTTAATTGGCCTTATGTCAGTTAAAGCTCAAATCACATGTTTGATCCTTTTTATAATCAAAGCCATATTTCCCCTAATTAAACCCATTCGTGGAATTCCTCAGACAAGCTCTGTTTATTGCTTACCATTTGCCAACTCCCTAAGGCCTCCAATACCCACGTGTGCCTGGCCCAGGGTTTTCCACCACCTGCTCAGGAGTCATGAGAACCAAACTCGTGCCAGACTTGATTAATCCCAAATGCCAACGGAACTGTGAAGTTACAGTAGCATCAGCTGCACTGTACACACTGTAGCATAACTGTTCTGAAAAACTGGACAAATCAAAACATTTTCGCAATTTCAATTTAAATTTGCATAAAACTAGCATTAAGCCACTGATAAATATAACCATTAAAATTTTAAAGTGATATTTGAGTCCATGTTTAGTTGCAAAAATACAAACATCAGGTCGCAGTCATGTGATTTAACAGGCATCATATCAGGAACAGGATTTCAAGTTTAAGAATGCTGAAAGTATTAAAGTACTAAAGTAAACAGATGGAAACGTGTAAATTGATCTAATACACAGATCTCTGTACTGGAGAGAGTCTCACAACACTCAGAAGCACAGAAGCCCACCACCTTTTCTGCATCAGGGGGGTTAAGGATCGCATTGAGTTGCATAATAAAGAGAAAACTGACTGTTATCCACTGTTAGCCATATTAGCATTTTTAATGAAAAATTGTTATCATGGGAATTATTCACAGAGAGATCATATACAAGCTTCAGTAATCATGTTAATTCTCTTGTGTTTTGTGTCAGCTTGTAAGGGACTATAAGCACAAGTCATACGTTACTTTTTTTTGTTAATTCCCCTTGTTTACAGGGTTCATAATCTGACCACCCTTTTCCTATGCTCTGAGATTTTTGGACAATAATATTTAATCACAACTGTCTAAATTATTTCTCTGACTTGGCTTAAAGCTCAATAAAGTAGTTGTGATCAGTGAGGCCCAAATGTCCCATATTGCCTTTCTATATTCTATGGTCATAGAGTGTTGTATGTCGCAATTTTAGTTAGTTATAAATGTCACATTTAGTGCACTGTCTAGTACAGTGATTTTAGTTTTATTATCTGTGAATTGCAATATGTAGGGAGCAATATTCTATTTGGGATGCGGCCCAATTTACTCTACCGACAGACAGACAGAGCTCTGTTGTGATGTGGATAAATGGGTCATGAAACCATCCTTATATTTTTTTTCAATTTATCATCTAAATGAGGACTAAAATGTTGAAAGAAACAATAAAACAATTTAAACATCAGTTTGTGATTTGTGTGTTTGAGTAATGAGTAAGTACTCAATATGGCTGCTAATCTACTGCAACCCATAAATAGCATAAAGCACCAGTATTATATAAATACATCAACAGTATACTGTCAAACCATACACAGAATAGAATGTCATTTACAACTATTCAACAACAATCGTATATAACAGTAACTGTATAAAATAGTATTACAGCAATAAAACAGAAACATTTTACTGTCCAATATTAACTGCATTTCCCCACAGAGGGACACAGGTGCCATCAGTGGTGTCCTACTCCATTACTCCAGGGCTTACATGCTGTGTGTGTCTCTGTGGCCTGGTCAGTGCCAATCAAATCATTGTGGGGTGCGTCATCGGCGGGATGAGGAATGTGCAGACAGCACAATACGAGGGACCCAGAAAAAACAGGCTGGCGCTTTTTTGTTCAGCCATTGCTGACTTCTTTGACCACAACAGTACTGCATTCCAGTGAGCAACTGTTCTCTTTATAGAATTAGCTTGGCCCAAAAAACTCAAACGAGCACAGTTTTCCCTTTAACCCTAATGTGTACCTGATTCCTTTTCCTGCTAGCTACACTAAATTAAAGCTATTAATTGCTACTTTGCCCTCTTTTACTGCAGTTGCAGCCTATGGTCCTATTGAAAGAGTTTCCACTGATGGTTAATGCATATTAATAAGGCCAAATACTGATACTGAGGGGTAATTTCTGGATCACAAGACACTCCAAGTCCAAAGGTACAGGGCAGCTCCACAGGTGAATGTTAAACACTAGTCTACATTTGTTGTTTGGACACATTTTACGGTGTTATTTATTTTTAGAACATGATTACTACACTTTGTCTAGGTAAGTGTTTATTGGTTTGAGGCTGTGAGATGGTGTGTGTGGTGGCCAGGGTGGGTTGTGTGTGTGTTTTTTGTGCGAACCTACTGGGCCATGCTGATGAGTGGCAATGGGACACAAAGCAGGGTTCTGTAGGGATTAGGTGTGGAATAATCTGGTGGATTAGTGTTATTGAGTTACACAGCTATGAGGGGTCTGCCCCATTGTGTTTGGGCTGGCTATGTGGCTGGGACCGGCCCTGGGTCATGTGGCTCTTGTTTTCAGGACGAAAAGCACGTGTTGACCTAGCAACAAGCCCTCCAACTGAGACCCATGTCAATACTTAACTACTGCAACTGCTGAATACCAGCCACACTTTAGACTTAGTTCTGACACTAGGTCTTAACATTGACAAAATTAATATCTTACCGCAATCCTCAGCAATCTCCGATCATTACTTAATTTCATATGAGCTACGTTTCATCCATAATATATGTAAGAACCCTCGCTATTCTACAAGGCGTATAATAAAACCATCTACCGCCCTACAATTTATAGAAAACCTACCAGAACTATCGACCCCAGTTCCAACTCCATCAGACCCAATGGACCTAGATGTACTAACTGACTACCTAGAAAATACCTGTCGATCTACTTTAGAAAAGGTAGCACCACTTAAACATAAAAGTATAAGACAGAAAAAGCTCGCACCATGGTATAACGATAAGACCCGTACTTTAAAACAAACATTACGAAAACTAGAGCGGAAATGGCGATCAACCAAGCTTGAAGTGTTTCATTCTGCCTGGAAGGACAGCCTTATAGAGTATAGAAATGCCCTCACTAAAGCTCGCTCAGCATATCTGGCCTCGCTGATCTCCAATAATAAAAATAATCCGAGAGCACTGTTTAGTGTGTTTTCTAGAATTACAAAAAATCAAGCAGGTTCTGAACAACTAATTCCAGCAACTCTCACCAGTAAAGATTTTATGGACTTTTTTAATAATAAAATTGAGAATATTAGACAACAAACTCTAGCCACAGGATCAAATCCATCCTGGCTGCCACCTGATGTGAATGAAATAAAACATAATATAACTGTAAAAGAAAGACTTGAAACCTTTTACCCACTCCCACAATTAGAACTAGAGAAGATTATCACCTCCGCAAACTGTACAACTTGCACACTTGACGCAATTCCCACAAAGTTGCTCAAAGAAGTACTACCAGCTATTATTGATCCTCTTTTAACTATAGTAAACTCATCGCTTAGTCTGGGCCATGTACCCAAAGCTTTTAAACTAGCAGTTATTAAACCTATGATCAAGAAACCAAATCTTGATGCTAGTACACTGTCTAATTACAGGCCTATTTCTAATTTGCCATTTCTGTCTAAGATCTTAGAAAGAGCTGTGGCCCAACAACTTAGTTCATATCTACATAAGAATCATATATATGAAAAATTCCAATCTGGATTCAGGCAACATCATAGTACAGAGACAGCTCTAGTCAAGATAACAAATGATCTTCTTCTTGCCTCTGATCAAGGCCACGTATCCCTGTTGGTGCTTCTTGACCTAAGCGCAGCCTTCGATACAATAGACCACAATATTCTCATAGAAAGGTTAGAAAACATGGTTGGAATCACAGGGACAGCCCTATTATGGTTCAAATCTTACTTAACGGAACGTTATCAATTCGTAAAAGTAAACAATCTAAATTCAAATTATTCTAAAGTAAGATTTGGAATTCCACAAGGCTCTATTTTAGGACCATTATTATTTACATTATACATGTTACCGCTAGGCACAGTTATAAAAAACCATGACATTAACTTTCACTGTTACGCAGACGACACACAATTGTATATTTCAGCCAAGCCCGATGACAAACACAGATTAAAGAAAATAGAGGACTGTGTAAAAGACGTGAAAGGCTGGATGTTGCGTAACTTCCTCCTTCTAAACAGCAACAAAACAGAGGTCCTGCTTTTGGGTCCAAAAGTGACAAGAAATAAATTATCAGATTTAATTTTAGATCTAGCTAACTTTCCAGTTAAACCTGGTTCAGCAGCAAAAAATCTTGGTGTCATAATTGACCCGGATTTATCATTTGATCAACACATAGGTAGTATCACTAGGACAGCTTTTTTACATCTTCGCAATATTGCTAAGATTAGAAATGCCTTATCCCTCCAGGACGCAGAAACATTAGTACATGCCTTTATTACTTCAAGGCTTGACTACTGTAACGCACTACTGTCAGGATGCACCAGCAGCAATTTAAGAAAACTTCAACTAGTTCAAAATGCTGCAGCTAGGGTCCTCACTAAAACTAGAAAATTTGAACATATCAGCCCAGTTTTATCATCACTTCATTGGCTGCCTGTTAAATTCCGCATTGACTACAAAATTTTGTTATTAACATATAAAGCTCTACATGGGCTTGCTCCTGAATATCTTCAAGATATAATTTCCTATTATGAGCCTCCACGTTCACTCAGATCACAGAATACTGGATTTTTAAATGTTCCCAGAATTCAGAAGGCCTCAGCTGGGGGAAGAGCCTTTTCTTATAAAGCCCCCCAACTCTGGAATGATCTTCCAAAAAATGTTCGGGACTCAGACACAGTCGCAATCTTCAAATGTAGGCTAAAAACTCATTTGTTTAGTTTATCATTTGGTAGCTAATGCTCCCCCATAGATAAAGGCGGCAGATCCGGGGGGTCCATGGACACAGGGAATTATAGTAAACTGAGATGCTGGTGCTGTCGTCCCGCCGCTTCTCGCGATCACTCAGGTTTGTTGACGGTGGAGCGGAGGGATGCCAGTGTTTCAGGATGCTCCCGTGTCTGTGTGTCCTTCTGGTTCTCTCCTTTTAGTTAATGCTGTCATAGTCAGATCTGCCGGAGTCATTAGCCACACTCTGGAAATTTTCATATTTTCTACTTTACAAACACAAAACAGTTCAAAACTAATTCCATCCCTTTACATCTTTCCGAGTAAACGACTGCCCACCTGTCTGTCTGGACACTGATGGATGACTGTCGAGATCCTCCTCCACGCTTCAGACCAGCTGCCCATCTCCAGCAACCACCAAGTGCCTTGAAGCTGTCCCTACACTGAAGTTCTCATGGACTACTAACTATCATCACCAGTAGATTGACCAGAGGAGGATGGGTCACCCCTTGTGAGCCTTGGTTCCTCCCAAGGTTTCTTCCTCAGCTGGGGGAGTTTTTCCTTGCCACTGTCACCCCTGGCTCGCTCACTTGAGGGTTTTACATTTGTCTTTACATTTCATGTCAAATCTTGTCTTACTGGAATTCTGTGAAGCTGCTTTGTGACAACATCAGTTGTGAAAAGCGCTATATAAATAAATTTGATTTGATTTGATTTGAATACCAGCCTCCTACAGCAATTTGTAGAGCGTTAATGAAGTTAACACTCAGTATTCTCCAGAAAAGTGGAACATATCAGAAAAACATCCATATTCTACTGAGGCACAGATTTCCAGCTTCAGTAGAGAAAAACACAGTGAAAGATTTCTCAGTTTAGCCACGACAATTTAAGCCCAAATTTGAAGACTGTCCAAAGTAAAACAGCTCTTTTGTTTACTGGACAGGCTTGACTTTGGCCTCATTTAACCTGGCTACACTGAGTAATCCTTTTTTGTGGAATCCCCTGTTTTCTGGCAACAGTATGCCGAGATAATCATTTATATGTTTTTAAATATTAGCTAAGCATTGCAAAATAATGACTTCCTGCCAGAACAGATACTTAAATATACATATTGTTTTTGTATCCTCAACTTAGCAGAAAAGGTCTTAAAGAATGAAAGGTTATGGTACAATCACAAAGTCAGTGTGTTCAGCTTATGTAAGAAAGGAGTAAAGCTATTGCACAAGCATTCAGTTCCAAGGACCATTTGTTTGGTTTGGCGCTCAACCAAACTCCTCTCTCTTCTATCGAACTTTGTCAAGCTCAGAATCATGCTTTTCCAGTTTTGTCCAGTTCTCCATGGAAGTCACGGCGTCACATCTATTCACATACAGTTCTGCGGCTTATGGGTGTCATCTGTGACTCATAGATGTTACTTTTACACACAATATAGCTTACATTTCTTCAGAATGTTATCCAGGGGGTTAAAGGGAATCTGTTTAAATTTACAGCCTCTACTCTTCATTAAATGTCAGAAGATATCATTAGGACATTAGGTCTCTCAGGCGCAGATATTGGATGGTCAGTTCAAAATTACACCACTTTCAATGCTATTGACTGGTTCTCCACCACTCAGTCTGTAAGGAAAGAGTACCTTGGGTCCAAAATAGTGTTATACTCCCTACACTGTGCACATCACATATATTTAAATGAATAATACGGCACTCAGACTTTAATTAGACACTAATTTGACAGGGAAAAGCTGTCAACAGATTATTTATGACATACAATACAATGCACTACGTGAGTGCAAAAGACTCACACTGTGCCCTACAGAGGGTGTACGGGGACATTTGGGATTCGACTTGCATGCATGGAAACATCTGTCGTGATAAAACATTATCCTCCAAAAATCTGTACAATTCTCAGGGCGCAGGGGGAGTGGGATCAGATTATTTAAAGTGATTCTTGTCTGAAAAATGTTCGTGATCAGCGAGAGAAAAATGTAAGTAAAACAAGGAGAAAAAAATTATGTGGCTTGTGTCTGTAGTCTATTACACAGTAAAATAAAACACCTGTGAAATAACGTGATTACTAAAGCTTGTATATGAGCTGTGGATGAATGACTCATACAGATTCAGTCACAAGAGCAGAGAAATGCACTGGAGTCTAATGTACTTACAATTTTCCATTCGATCCTATGATGAAAGTGGTAATATGGCTAACAGCAGATAACAGTCTCTTTTTTCTCCTCATTATGTACCACAGTAGGATCCATTACCTCCCTGATGCAAAGAGTCTGTGGGCTTCTGAGATGTGTTGTGGGTGTGTGTGAGATTCGTAACAAACAGGGTAGCTGTGTATGAAATAAATACAGGGGGTCCTCGACTTACAACGTTGATCTGTTCCTACGTCGCGTCGTAAACCGATTTTCGGTGTAAGTCGGAACATACGTACATACTGTACGTAAATAACATACTGTAAGCACTTATCCTATCCTAACACCTATCCTCCTCAGTCCCGAGCCGCGTAACCGTGTATTCTTCCGCCGCGCCACACACACCAAACACGAAGTTCACGTTACGACGTTTACGACGCAAAACCACTTAAGTCAAAACAAGGCTTTATACAGTAAATGGGAGATGTGTCGTAACCACGAAACATCGTAACTCGGGACTGACGTAACAATGTCTTCTGCATTTAACCCATCTGTGGCAGTGAAAACACACACAGACACACCCAGAGCGGGATGTGCAATGAATGTTAAATACATTTACCAAGTGTTTCTGTATTATATGTAAAACTGAGCAGGAACTGTATGTAAATACATTTACATAGTATGTACAATAGTGTTTCTAAAGTGTGTGTGTGTGTGTGTGTGTGCGCAGCCTACAGTAGAGTCATGGTGTACAATGAATACTTGAATTAAACACATTATATTACAGCTGCAAAGGAGGTGTCTAGGACAAAGTTGAACTTGCATCTTTGGTTCCTTCACAAAATGGCCCTGGCAGTGCCTAATGTCTCCCTTCTGGTAAACGTGCACTGGTCTTCTGGGTCTTTGACCTCTGATGGCCGCTATCGCGAGGCTTTAGCGAGAGGCCTGCTGCTTTCAGGCTCCCATCCAAATGCCCCAAACACTGATCAATGAGCCTGTCCAAGATCAACAGCCTGTCTGATGCTGCCTCATCAGTTCTGGCCAAAGAAGACAAGATCAGCACCTGTGTCAACACAGCTCTGGAGAATTAAAACAGACAGTACCAGATAGTTATATATGTGGCCTAAAGTTCAACATTTTCACTGAAATCAAAGGTATCAAGTGGAGTTTGACCCTTCAGTAACAGGTTTTCTGTTTTCGGCAGGCTTTAGACTATGTAAGTTGATGGAACATTGTTGTGAGGATTTGATGGCATTCAGTGAGGAGCATGTTGGAAACGTACTGATGCTGACACATCACTAACACAAATACAGATCATCTCAAGAGTGTTGGATGGAGTGCCGTCACTAGAGAAAACATAGATCTACTCCCCCACAGGCCAATGCTTTGGAGAATTTATCCCCCTAGAACCAACGTGTGACAAGAGGTATTGCCTCGCTGCTGCTGCTGCTCTAGAACATCCCGTTTAATTTTTAGGTTTTTCTACGGCAATTAAACCTGCTGTATGTGCATCATATATTGTATTTCCAAAATGGATGAAACATAAGCTAATATGATGAATTATAAGATATGAACACATAGTGTGGACCTGCACTGCTCGAGTAGTCCTTCTGCACAAGAGATACTTCGGACACATGTAAACCATGAATGTGACCTTGTGGTTCAAGCGCTCAGTCATGTGAGACTGAGTTTCCTATACTTTGCATTGCAAAGTAGCCTATCTGATCATTTACGTCAGCAGAAGACTGGACTGGTGTGGTTTCTGGACTGTGTACGCTTTCTAACACCCTCTCATACAGTTTGGTAAAGAAACTGAACCAATGGAACAATTGCTGACGTATAGCAAGCTCTAAGTTTTTTAATAATGAATATGTTCATAAATAAACTATACAAATCTATAGAATTAATCAATTTTAAAGGTACAAAGAGTAAATAGCTACTGGTATCTTGGCACCATAATTGATGGTAAACTGTTTTTTGATCACGAAGAAATGTCAAAACTGATAGTCTTTAAGGAAACTCAGCAAGTTCCAGGTGTGCTTAAAGCTTTTGACTACTATTTTTATAAGATTTTTTGGATGCTTGAGCATTAAGAATAAAAATCTTATCAGTATTACTGTTAAAGCTACCAATCAGATTAGAGAAGACCAGAGTGTGATTATGAATACTATTTTACATTCATTCATTCATTATCTGTAACCCTTATCCAGTTCAGGGTCGCGGTGGGTCCAGAGCCTACCTGGAATCATTGGGCACAAGGCGGGAATACACCGGAGCACCCGGAAGAAACCCACGCAGACACAGGGAGAACACACCACACTCCTCACAGTCACCTGGAGGAAACCCATGCAGACACAGGGAGAACAAACCACACTCTTCACAGACAGTCACCCAGAGAGGGAATCGAACCCACAACCTCCAGGTCCCCTTTGAATGTACTATTTCAACTACTTCAACTAAGATCTCACTACAAAATCCCAAATACACTGTAACTGATTCATTTTTATGTTTTAATCCCCACCACAATTATGTTGTTGAACAAAAGGGACAAGTGTAATATTTATGTATGTCTTTTTATCATGTTGAATTTTTTATGTAAGACAAATGGCTGAAAATCAATTCAACAAAAATTCTATGGTCTATATAAATCCATAATAATATTTTTTTTCTCTGAGAAATTAGAATAAAAGTCTCAACTGGACTGAACCAAAGCAAGATAATATATTGAATACAAACATTTTTGCAATAAAAAAGCACATTAACGATATAATTTATATAAAATAGCGGTTATATAAAATCTGTCTTGACCCGTGTTCATAAATGTACTTATACTTGATTTATTTTTTTCTCAGGTTTGGTTCTGACCGTTGGGTTGTCCGCTGAGGAGGAAATGCTCCTGTCGGTGAATCATTTTCCAGTGAAACGTCTCCCTCTAGAGGACAACTCTTACTTCGGGAAAAGCACAGCCAGTACACTCCTGGACAAATAAAAGTTATGCGAATAACTCTTGTATGGCATCAAATTGGAGCCAAATAAAAAAAGGCATTTTTTTAACCAAGAAATCAAAATTTGTAAATGTATCTGTAAAGTCTTTACAAACACTGTTTCTATACTTAACCATGTATTTTGTTTTTAACTTTCCCAAATAACCGTTTTTTTAGTCTCATTTAGTTATGAATCTTTCTGATTTTCAGTATTTTTCAGTATTTATATAGTACAGACTGATGAGATGAAAGCCAGACAGAAAAACTCTAACAAATATTAATTTCCTTTAATAAAAAGAAATTAAACAATTAAAAAAAAAGGATTTTTCAGCAGATTTCAAACCAATTTACCGTTCCACCTTAAATGGTGCACTTATTCACTTCTCTTCTTGCTCGAATTTTTCGTTCCACCTTAAATGGTCGATTTTAAAAAGAGTTTTAAAACGTTAAAGTAGATTCTTATTTGAATTATTTCCCCTGGCCTAATACACATATTTAACGGTTAGCTTTTATGAATTGTCCGTTGGGAGAGCCCTTTGAGGTGGAAGAAGCCATTTTCATTGTATTTCTACACTTCAGGCTAAATACTCATGTTGTTTTATGGCAAATAACATAAGAAACCAAATTCAGCTGCACTTAAAAAAGTGACTTTATGCTACAAAATAAGAAATGAACTCATTATTCACCCGCTCTGTCTTCTCCTTCAAACAATTAATTCCACCTTAAATCTAACAACAGCTGTAGGAGAGGAAAATAAATGTAACCCCATTATTTATCCACTTAAACTAGAATGGAGAGCTCAGAAAACGTGATTTGTAGCTGTAGTTCTCATATTTACATATATTTAAATATTGGACTTTGATTAAATGCAATAGAAACAAGACTGTGATTTGTTAATTGTCTTTAAACTTTATTTTACTGAAAAGGTACCAAATAAAATCAAACAAAAAGTTTTCACTGACCAAATTGCTTTTGTTTTGTAAATATAATATAATTCCATATTTAATACCTGCAGCAGAGTCCAAAAAATGGAACCGTTTCAAAATAAAAGTGAAAAATTACTCCACTATAAAAATTACATTCCACTTTAAACAAAAGAAGCTGTAAAAAAAGTGTGAAAAGAGTTTCCACAAGAGGCTTTGCGAGAGAAAAAAATGATGCATCTTACCAATTTGTGCCAGAGAATTAGTACTATGCAGAAATGCTGCCAAGTTCTGTGGGCCCAAGCTCATCTCAGACTGGATATGTTTGCTGTTGTTAGGTGAGCCCAAACTTCAGCTGTTTTTTGTAAACTACAGTGTTGATTTCTCCATTCCAAAGATGAGAAGGACCACCCAATCTGTTATCAGCAAACAAAATCCAACCACTCACATGGAGTAACGTTGGTGTGATGGTGCGTATTCAGATATTAGAAGCACATATGTTGTCATCATGGAGACATCTTTTTCCCAGAAAGTCTATGGTTATTCAGCAAGACCTTGTTCTTCATGTGCTACAACAGCTTGGTTTTGTAGACACAGAGTGTATGTGCTTGACTATAGTCCACATCTGTGGATGTCATGTAGAGGAGAATCAGACAACCGTGACCATAGACTGCTGAGCAGCTTTTGTCATTTATCAAGCCAGAATGGACAAGAATTTAATCCACAAAACTGCGACAATCCTGTGTCCACAAAGGATTAAAATCTCAATTAAAAGCTAAGGAGATAAACATAACTCTGTCCTAACTTTTTTGGAGTGTGTTTCAGGCATTGATTTTTTATAATATATTTATAAAATACAACCAGGTCAGGGAAAAAATTTGTTAATATCTTGTTTGTACAATTGTCATTTAAAAACATAAATTATTAAAAATATAAAGGGCGGGCTTCCCAGAGAGGGATTAAATCCTGGACTATGCTCCTTTCAATGGAAAATCACAATTCAAAATGATGCATAGTCCAAGACTAGGCTTAATTCTTGCCTGTGAAACCATCCAATAGATTTTATTTATTTATTTATTTATTTTTTGCAAAATGGGGTTGTACTGCCTTCTAACTCATAGTAGCTGGTTGTTTTGAGAAAGGTATGATATTATTTGGGGCTGCACAGTGGAGCAACAGTCACTCACACAAGTCCAAACCCTGTCTTGGGTCTCTCTCTGTGAGGAGTTTGTTGTGTTCTCCCTGTGTCTGCATGGGTTTCCTTCAGGCACTCCGTTTCCACCCTCAATCCAAGAACACGTGCTGATAGGTGGATTGGCCATGCAAATGTGCCCACAGGTTTGTGTGTGTGTGTGTGTGTGTGTGTGTGTGAATAACTGTGTGGTGCCCTGTGATGGACTGTGTTCTTGTCTTGCGCCCAATAGATGGCGCCAGACAAACCCCACTGCAGGCACTGAAAATCTGTATTTGGTGTTTCTGTCCAGTTGGTATATGGCCCAGACTGATCAGAACCAGCTTGATTCTGTCAAATAAGCAGAGGTTTGCAATCAGAAAAAGTCGGCAGCCTTTAAAGAGTTGAATGTGAACTAAACCCCCCAGTTTTCTCCCATGCTGCGCTGTCTAAACTCCCCAGCAGATGAAGCCAGTTTACTCGAATGAAAGACTACATGACATTATCAAGTTGGGAAGCACTATTTCTATGCGCATTATGGATGTCAGGTTCATATGAACTTTAGAACCTCTGTAGTTAGACTTCCCGAAAGCAAAAGACATGTCTCAAGTGATAATATCAGAGGAAAACAACCAATTTAACTGCACTGCCGCAGATGTAGTCCCAAGACCCCAAGTAAGGACCTAAAGGAAAACTTGAAACAGACTCTGCGCCTTAAGTGAGGGTACTTCCTGACACCCTGTGGACCACTAGCATGGATCCAGCTTACCATCAACTCGCCAGAAGTAGTAGGAGAACTTGATTTTTGTCAGAGCACCAGTTTATGATGCAAAGCTGTCACACCGTTGACTCTGGTTGTACCTTCAATGGTACATAGTCCATACCTTAAGGACAGGCCTCCGGTTCCTCCTGGTTGGAGTTTCCCCTCACCAGGTGTTTCAGAATTTCAGAGTATCGGATTTTCCTTGGGGTCTGGAGGGGCTGGATGTGCGGTAGCACAAGCAGACAACTGGTACCCTGTATGGTTTATTACTGACCATTAATTAACTGATACATCTACAATACATTATGTAGAACATGTGCTACTCTGAGAGTGAAAACACTTTGGGCCTTACACTCTGGTTGTAGAGTAGGCTGGCCCTTCTTCTCCCATCACAAGCACAATGCTAGGTGATGAGGACATCTGCCAGTGAGCAGTTAGCACTCTCCTGCAAGCGTGTTGAGACTTAAATATATGTAAGATATATAGAAACTTATTTGTCACATCTCAAATATCCACAGGTGTTTCTGTCCAGCCGTCCACTGTGTGAAAAGAGAAGTCAAATCTATGGACGTGAAAGGATGTGTAGTTTTCAGAAAATCATTACTAAAAAAAAAAAACAACACAATTTTTACACAATTTTACAAAACAAAGAACATGAAGCTGCAACCAGCTTCTAAGACAGAAACTATCCACTTGAAACATCTTTTGAGAATATATTATACAGGCAAATGGTTGAACGGAAATGTTTATTAAGGTTTTTGTCGATTACATGTAGCCTAGCCTAGTCTCACACATAACTCTGTTAAACACATCATTTCTGAGGCTGAAACATGAATATTTTGACAACATGAGATGGTTTTACTGGAGATAATATAAACCAAAGGTGTTCTGTGTCTTAGTATTCAGCCCAAGGTCTTTAAAAGGTCTCCGAACAGCAAACTATGCCTCGAAAAACTCCACACACACCTATCTACTGCGGACTTCTCGTCCCCTCTTCGCCCCCTACCCCTTGTAAAAGCTGTCGTCCAATCAGAGGGCAGCGCTCCTCTAGCCATCACTGAGTGTCCTGCTCTGTGCAGCTGATCCCATAAAGTGAGGAGTTTTCTTCAGAGCTCTCAACCCTGTCCGCACACTTCTGTCTCTATACGCTCCGCTTTATTTCCCATCAAGCCAAGCGCTGCTGAATTTCCAGCCAATGTCTGGGCGATGTGCGGGATGCTGAAGTTTGGCGGAGGTGGAAGAATGGGCCGGGGACGCTGCTTTTCGCTGCCGCTGCTGAGGATCTTTCTGCTGGGCTTGTTCTCCGGAGCACCCGCAGGTTCGGATCCGGGACCGGAGCGCGTTCCTCAGGGCGCCTCCACCCTCGCCTTCGTCTTCGATGTGACCGGCTCCATGTACGACGACCTGGTGCAGGTGATCGAAGGAGCCTCCAAGATCCTGGAGACCTCTCTGAGTCGCCCCAAAAGACCCCTGCACAACTTCGCCCTGGTGCCCTTCCACGACCCAGGTAATGCCCGCGGGTGAACCGTGTTTTCTCCCAGAATCTGAACTGGGTCTTGGGTAAATGTCTGTTTGTATAAACGAGAAATGTGGTCGAGTTACTTTATATTAATATTTATAGTGCATAAACTGGACTTCAGTTTGGACTACAGTTAGATACAAATATTGGTCATTCTAGGGTGCATTTAGTTTTAGTGCAAAATGGATTTTAACATGCTGTAAATTCATCAGAGATCAGCTTGCAATATTTAGTGTGTTTTGGACATTGGTGTTCACATTTGCAGCATTTAGGGGACACTCCTCCTCACCAATCACATCACAGAGACAGGCTACTGTAATATTGGGAGTCTTACCCAAGGACTCTTGTGGGTAGAGCTTGGGGTGCCTACCCTGGTCTGTTGCTGGGCAACAGCAAAAGACGTTTATTTTGTGCTTTGGACAATGGTATGGTCATACTGGTTGACCTCATGTCAGCTTTAAAAAATGAATAAGCAACTTAAACTAGGGACAATATAAATGATATATACATTTTTCACATGTTTTCACAAAGAAAAACTATGTCCTGTTTGATCAGAGGGGGTTAAACGGCTGTATAATGGCTGTTTGCTTTAGTAAATCACTGTCATTTAAATTTCAATCTCACTTCACTATGATTTTGCTGTGTAGCTGTTTAACACAGTTCCTGCACAAGCCAATCTTCCTTCTTTCCACTTGCATTTTTTTTTGACAAGTCAGTTTCGGGAAATCATGAACATTTTTAAAGGTCTGTCATGGTTTGTGGGCTCTTTTTCTTTGTGTCTTCTTGATTTATATCTGTGAGTGTAGTGTACAAAAACCTAATTTATTCATTCATTGTCAGTAACCCTTATCCAGTTCAGGGTCGCGGTGGGTCCGGAGCCTACCCGGAATCACTGGGTGTAAGGCGGGAACACACCCTGGAGGGGGCGCCAGTCCCTCATAGGGTGACACACACTCACACACTCACACATTCACTCACACACTCACACTTACAATCACTTTTGAGTCGCCAATCCACCTACTAATGTGTATAAACTACCGTGGGAGGAAACCGGAGCACCCGGAGGAAACCCACGCAGACACAGAGAGAACACACCACACTCCTCACAGACAGTCATCCAGAGGAAACCCACACAGACACAGGGAGAACACACCTAATCCCTCACAGACACCTGTGACACCTGGAGCGGGCCTTGAACCCACAACCTCCACAACCTCCCTGTCAAGGATGGAGCAGTAATGGAAAAATGAATGAATGAATGAATTAATGAATGAATGACTTGTGTTTTGCCTTATTCAAAAAGCATTTTTGGCTGAAACACTCTTTATGACTTCAATTGAAATGGGTGTGGCTAAAAGGCTGTATGTTGTATTGGTGGATATATGTGAATATGTTGGATTTTGTGACATCACAGGAAGAAATCCTTTCAAAATTAGCATAATTTGGAGCATAGTGTATATATACCCTATATAGACTAGGGGACTCTGTAGATTATGCACTATATACTAAAGGGCCAAAAGTGCATTTATATAAGATTGGTTCTTTAAATCACAGAGATGCCAATGAACATGTTTAGTAACTGTTTAAGTTCAACTTTAAACAAGCTGTCAGTTGTTTTCTGCAATGATTCTTTTTACTATAAAAAATTAGTCATTGTAGTAACACCTCGTGACCTGTATATGTCAGAGATCCAGTACTTAGCCTGTTTAAATCATGGCCACCTGTGTGGGGGACCCACTCTATGGACCATAAACTGGTTTATGCAGCTCGTTTTTCACCTCATGTGAGTTATAAAAAGAATAAAGGCAAAATTAATACAAGGTCACTTTTTATTTGCCACATTTTGTCGGTAAATTGACGTATTGCACCTTTCACCCTCTCTCTGACTGTAGTGATAAATAAAACTCCACTAAGTCCTCATGTCTGCTGGGGGTGGGGAGTGAAAGTCACTGGAGCAGTGGGTGTCTGAGCATGTTACCAGTCACACACCTTCACACCAGAAATGTGCCAAATCTGTCAGTTTGCTGAGAGGTGCTTATTCTGAATGCAGAGAGAGCTCACAGAGGGGCAGTAAACGCACGAAAATCACTAAAAGCAAAGTCCTGTCTCCAGCCGCATCCAGATGTTCCACTGTGAATTCACTGTCATTATCATTCCTACTTCCCAAACACACTTCATCACTGTGTCTGAGAGAGCTCTGACTGTCGTACAGATGAGTCCATTGTCCTCCATTTTCTAAGGAGGAATTCCACTGGTTTTTCAGCATTTTTGCATCATTTATTATTTAAGATGTAAACAATGTTTGATATGACCGGCCAAGTCAGAATTGCTCACAGTGGTAGTGATGGGAACCACATGTATGAAAGATTTAATGTCTCAAAACACTTCTGAAATGTATTAAACTAATTATATAAAGTGGTAACAAAAGTGACGCTTTTAGACTAGAAGGCATTTTTAATACCCATTCATCACAGACGAATACTTGGAGGGTGTTGTAAGGCAAAATAGTTCCCGATGACAGGAGATCCACCATTTTATCTTCACTGAGGATGGACTGGACTGCACTAGAAGATGAATTCCTGAAAACCTTAGACCTGTTACCATGGTTATATTACATATAAAGACTAAGGCGGCATGTGTAGGTCTACTGGACATTTTAGATAGTGAGGTTTGTTCTGTTTTCATGATCAAATGTGCATTGTACCTATTGAGACCCATGTTTCCATTTACCACAGCTTTAAAGTTTGTCATTGTCATTTTATCTACAGTACACCATTTCACATTAAAATCAAGCTGTTAGTGTAGTGTAGTGTAGTGGATAACACCACTGTTCTAAACACAGCAGACAATGGTTTAATTCCCAGCTTGGGTACAAGCACAACACTAACACAATCAATAAGAGTCCAATAACATCCATGTTCAGACAAACCCTCTCTGTAGGATTGGTTAGTTGTTTGGAAAAAAGGTTTTGACAGAAGCCCTCTCCCAAATGGTGCACTTGTAAAATTCTTGGACAGAGAGAGACAAGTAAATTCTAACTTGCTTGTGCTTGGCTCGAGAACATTAACATTAGCACAAGAGCAAAAGAGCAAAGTTGAGTTTGGATAGGGTTAGCAATCTTAGATGGCACTGGGGCAAAAAATCTATTAACTTCCAGTTCTACTCACCAGAGAGAAAGTGAGCTACAAAAGTAGCGAGAAGGCGAGAAGGAACCTTGTTTGAGTGCAGGACCGTACACGTCCATGTTCCTGGACCTCAAACTGACCTACAGTCTCTCAACACCAAATAGATTTTCCATGCACTGCTTGGAATTTCTTTCAAGATGCACGCTGGTGTCTGGTGATCCTTTCAAACTGCCGTCCACTGTAACTAAACCAAGAGATTTGCAGCACAAAAGGAAAAAAAAACGTGGGGGTGACCCTTGGAGAGAGTTTGCTGGAAGTGCTTTTCCAGATGTCCCGTGTTTGTAGGCCCAGCAGAAATCACCCTGTCAGATTCTTTAGACTTTCTTGTGGATGGCATCTATCAGGCCTGGCCACGTGGCCAAAGAAAACCAACCCTTTGGACAGAAGAATGCGTTATTTAAACAAATAGTCGGCAGGAGGAGTTTTGTTTGGCCGGATATTGTCAAGTGACTTGCCGTGTTTCATGAAAGGCTTTCAACTGTAACTGTTCAGATGTTGCTATATTCTGAACAAATGGTGCTGAAATGCCTTTGTATTTCAGTGCATTGATTTATAATAAAACATCAGGTCTGTGAGGCAGAACTTATACAGTTCATATAGAAGATTCCACTGAGGCTCCTCAGGTCTTTCCAGGGCCACTATCTTCAGTAAAGGTTTTAGGTTTATTTTTGGCTTGATTTGCAGTTGTTCAGATAAGATATCTGATGTCTTAGCTACTTTGTTGTTTTCTGAGATGCTACCAAGCTTGCATTTTCTCCCATTGTATATATTTACCCATTAAAATGTCTTCTTACTGCTGCTAAAACACCTTCAGAGGGCAGCGTTGAGTAATATTTGTTTACTTTAGCTGAGTCTGTTGTTTTTTTCATAGCTTTTCTGCTACTGGGTAATACTTCAGTGGTAGCACACAATAAACTACCAAGATCACATAATAATTGCTGTTATTTATTTAGCGTTAAATCATTTGCTAATATTCCACAATTGTGGCTCCCGGGTGGTGTGCGGGGATCTGTCAGCTGGTGGACTGATATGAGTTGGCTCTCCCCTCCCAAGCATTTGGCAGTCCAGTGTCACTGTGTTAGGTATGGAATGGAATTAACATGGACAAATGATAAAAGATTAAACAGAAAGGAAAGAGTGAGGGAGATATTTTACTTAACATTTACAGCAATGAATGTAATCGTATCTTTGATAACACTTAAAAACACATAAAATGACTAATTGCTGTACACTCTTGAAAATGAAGGTGCTGAAATGGGTTCTGTAAGTGATGCCATTTTGTTTAAAATTGTTTAAAAATCCATCACTCGATCTCAAGTTTCTTTACCCATATAATTGTATTAGCAAAAATGGTTCTTCATGGAAAAGTGGTTCCTCTATGGCATCACTGAAAAACCTTTTGTAGCACCTTTATTTTTAAGAATGAATGCCTATATTAATAACGACCATATTATAAATGTGTATGTAAACACACTTATTATTTGAGTAAAAGGTAAGTTCAACATACGTGTTACATTTAGATTGCGCACATATCCAATCATGTTGTCTTCATTTAGGATCAGGAACCTGACCTGAACACATTAAGATCACAAAGGTAGTTACAATTCTAGGCATTTAAAACAATTATATGTGGTTTTAAGCATGCAGATGGCAAAGTGCTAATTGTTGGGTGTTAGCTTAGCTCTTCTTAGCGACATTAGCTTCATAGCTCCCTGTGCAAATACAAAAGGTGCAAACTTTTCAAAACCAGAAATGATCTCATACATTGACGGCTTTTTGAACGCAATAAACTTATATATTCCCAGTTTTGTTTATCTGCTAATGCAGACCTGGTTGTCTGCTCCACAGACATGTATCTATTCTCCTCATTCCTTATCCCATGCAGTGATGAGGAAGCGAGACCTGTTTGTTTTGGCTGGCTCTGAATCAGAGCCTTATTGTATTTGCTCAGCAAACTGGCCCAGGGCTGAGGGACGGGGAGTTCTGCTGGGAGGCAGGAGGCTTCTGGCCTGGATAGATCTTCCTCTGATGAATGAGGACCACGTGGGAGGAAGAAATCATCTCTGCCTGTTTCTCAATCGTGGTCCTGGAGGAACTCTGTCATGCACAAATTCTGCATTTTCCTTGCTTTTACAAATGGGGTTACACTGAAGAAGCGCTATGAGTTGTATCTGGTTTGTTGCAGCAGGGAAAACGATAAAATGTGGGTCTGGTATAAGAAGGGAAACACTGTTTTAGAAGATTATGTTTACTTTAAGGTGCACCTATTGTGGTCATAGATGTTCTGCTGTTTTTCTAATCTCCATAAGTATGTACGAAATGAAATGGGTTGCTCTGGTAGCGGAAGCACATTAGCCTAAGGTCCCCATGCTCGCCAGAGGGGTATAGAGCATTCATTCTTTTGAGATATAGAGCAGGGGAACTGCATGCTGGTATCCAAAAACGTATGTCCATATAGTGTAGGTGAGAAGATTGACCTGGATGAGGAAATGAAGTGTGGCCTTCAGGCCTTGAGGGTGTGGACAGGAGCCAGATGTCCTGAAGAGGTCTTAAAAATCTCGCCTGCCCACAGCGTGTGACCATAGGGTCTCTCTCTCTCTCTCTCTCTCTCTCTCTCTCTGGCTTGTAAATGTGACCTCCTGTGAAGTACAGCCCATTTTCTTGCATGTTTGCTTATGTATGCTGTGTTCTAGATGCATTTAACTAGTGTAAAGGGGGACAAGATGCTTTTAGGGTCAGTGTTGAGGGACAGGGGTCCCTAGTTCTCTGTTTAACACATACACCAACCAGCCAAAATATTAAAACAAGTTTCTTGTTTTTCAACTCATTGTCCATTATATCAACTCTGTTTGCCACATAGTTCATAGTTCAGTAATTACAGATGGTAGTCCATGTGTCTCTATACATACTTCTTTAACCTCCTTTCACCTTATTCTTTACCACAGGACCACCAAGAACATATTGAATACACACCAGAAGCATTTTCCCTCATCACAAACACACCTAATCAGACATGCCTTAAAGTGTAGCATGTTGTGAAGTCATCTCCAACTTCATTTGGTGCTTATTTGCTTCAACACGCTTGGAGGAGAAGAGCAACTGTCTGTTACGATATACAAATATGTAGTTAACTTGAGACAGTCAGATAATGAAGGAATAAGTAGAGGCGTCCAGTTTTTGTCATTGTAGAATATTGACTGACCGTTTCTGGGTCAGAGATAGTCCTGAACATCCTGAGGGCTGCCTGATGGACTCACGTGTGGCACTGTGACCCAGTGATGAAGGGAAACGCGTATGTTGTGTTTTGGAAGTTAGTGGCCGAGCTCTGTTCCAAAGCAAACACTCCAACGTCTTGAGTTGATATTCTGAGCGAAAATGGTCTTTGTTTGTGGACTACAGTCATGGCTGAAAGTGGTGGCACCCCTGAAATCTTTTACAGTATTTCTCCAAGAAAGGTATTGCAATTATACATGTTATTTCTTTTGCAAAATTCTCCAGGTCTCTCATATTTGAAGGGTCCCAACAGCAATTTTAAGATCCCTCCACAAACTGTTCAATGGGATTTAGATCCAGACTCAATGCCTTCCACTTCAGAACTCTTCAGTGCTTGGTTTCCTCTATTTCTGGGTGCTTTCCGAAGTATGTTTGAGGTCATTGTCCCGCTGGAAGACCCATGACCTAGGAAGCAAACCCAGCTTTCTGACACTGGGCCCTACATTGCGACCCAAAATCCTTAGGTAATCTTCAGATGTCATGATGCTTTGCATGTAGTCAAGTCACCCAGTGCCAGATGCAGCAAAACAACCCCAAAACATGTTTGAATGTCCATCATATTTGACTGTAGGTACTGTGTTGTTTTCTTTGTAGGCCTCATTCCGTTTTCGGTAAACAACAGAATGATGTTCTTTCCCAAAAAGCTCTTTCTTGGCAAATCTGTCCACAAGACGTTTTTTTAGAAGGATTACTCAGGTACATTTTGGCAAACTGCTGTATAGCTTTTTTACATCTCTGTGTCCTCCTGGGTCTCCTGCCGTAGCATTTCATTTTATTCAAATGTCGACGGATAGTTCGCACAGACACTGATTCACCCTGAGCCTGCAGGACAGCTTGAATTTCTTTGGAATTTGATTGGGGCTGCTTATCCACCATCCGGACTATAGTGCGTTGCAACCTTTCATCAACATTTATCTTCTGTCCACGTCCAAAGAGATTAGCTACAGAGCCATGGGTTGTAAACTTCTTGATTATGTTGCGGATCATGGACAAAGGAACATCAAGATCTCTGGAGATGGACTTGTAACCTTCAGATTGTTAATATATTTCCACAATTTTGGTTTTTAAGTCCTCAGGCAGTTCTCTTCTCCTCTTTCTGTTCTCCATGCTTACTGTGACAAACACACTATGCAACATCTCTCTTTTTAATCTGATTTCAGGTGTGATTTTTACATTTTAAATGAGCATGACTGTGTATTCTCTCAGAAAAACATGACATGAAATGGGGCAGTCTGGAGCAGCTGCACACGAGCTTAAGGTCACCATGGTTAGTGCCAAGTGTTGGTTAGAGTGTTATAAAACTCCCTTGTGTGGAGTGACGGACCCAGTGGAGTGACTGAGCAGAGTAGCATTAGTAGTCTCACTAATGTGACTGAATACAATCAAATTCTCACAGCAGCATGTAAATCTTTCTCATAACAATAGAGGCAGTAACTGCAGCAAGGTGGGGACAAAGTACATATGAATTCTTCATTTCAAAAGAAATGTTAAATGAATCTACTTTACCTTTTTATAACTGTCCAGGGACCAACCGAATGGGAAGTCTCATATTACCCAAAGGCTTCAATTAGATTAGCATTCCAGTCCTTTTTTCTGGGACATTCTTGCCTTATCTTCTTTCACCTAAATCCCTGAGCATCAAAGGTGTCCTACTACCACTGTTCCTTAGCAGTGTGTCTCCCAGTAGTTTCCTCATAGGCCAGGGCTATTAGAAAACAATTGGAGGTCCAGGGCCAAAGGTGTATTTAACCTCAAAACATGTAAACACATCTCAGACAGCTTCTTTTGTTAAAGGGCTCTTTGACATGGCTAAGTTGGTCTTGGATTTTCCCCTCCCATGCTAGATTACAAGGGTGGTGGATTCGTCAGGAGTGAGGTCCATAATGATGCCATTAGACAGGAATTCTTGGACAGGGGGTGCTCTTTTTGCAATTGAACCAGTGTTGAGCCGGAGTTGGGAGTGTGTCTGAGTACAGTGTAATTCAACCGTCTCATCTCTGTAATGACGAACAGGGAAATCATAATAGCCCTAATTTGAGAGTTGTGTGTCAGTGCCTCAGGTGTTACTCAAGCAGCCATTTCCAAATACCTATGTGCTTTGTGCTTAGTATTTACTATGATGTTGTGCACTGTGCAGAGGTTCAGCAATGTTAAAGAGCCTATTTCATGGAAAACAGAAAGGCATTGATGTAAAAACTTACCACCAGCACTAATGTCCATACAGTCTAAATACAAAATTCACACAGAAAAACAGTCTATTTCAAATTCAGTGTTTTTGGTGATGTCACAAACCCAAAATATTATATGTGTTTGTGTACTCAGCCTCTATTCATGCTCAAGTTGGACTGCTTTTTAAATGAGCAATACAACTTAAACAGAACAGATATTATTTCCAAACACTGTATAGCCAAAGATTTTTGGACATCCCTCAGTGGCGAGTGTCAGTTAGAGGGGTGTAAAGCTCCCAGCATTGGAGCCACATAATGTTTAACATAAAGTGAATATGACTCTGTAATCACCAATAACAAGAATAGCTTGTTTAGTTCATCTGTAAAATGATGATGAACTGTAAAAATAGACCTGTGACTGTTAGAGAAATTAAATTGAATATCATAAGTTCAATAGAAAAAGTAAGATATGGGGTCTTTAAAGATATTCTTGTGCTGAGGTCTATGCTTATGGAAGGTCTGAAAAGTCTAGAAATCTGGAATAGCCTGTATCTCTAAAATCAACAGACTCTGGGATTTGGTCTTGATTGAAGCTGCGAGTTTGGCCTTTGATTGCACTGGATGTGCCCCAAGTCTTGTTTTGGTTGGATAGTGGGATAATGCCTGACCCTTAGTGACCGGCGCAGTGTTGCAAGGTCTTGTGATTCCTGAGGTCAGCACCAGTGTGGGAAGTTTAAGCCATGAATTGAACATAAAATGAAAATGGCTTTTGATAAAAAGAGGTTAGATAGGGTGAGATTTGAAGATCCATTCACAGCATAAACAGTAGAGGAACATAAGTGCAACATTTGGCCTGGTAAAGATTAAAATGGCTCCAGCTGCTTGTGTCTTGGGGCAACATTAGCTTGGATTAGCACATAAAATTAGCAAAGCTAACTGCACTGTTAGCATTCATTGTTATATACTGTTTTTGATTTATCAACATAAAGACTTCATTAATGTCTTATTTCAGTAGAGTTATATGACCCTGAAAGAATTTGACCTATGTTCTACTGACTCCTTTTCTTTATAGTCTAAGATTGGGCTTCATTTGCATCTGGAAACTGGAAAACAGCATGTTAGCTTCTCATATGTTCTACCCCGCTGTGTTTTCTAAATTATTATCTCCGGTGGGATGGCTTAGTATGATTCTAAACAGATATTGGTGTTAAATGTGTTACCAGCATAAAGTTCACATTTTTCCATTGAGCATTTCTTTAGCCTCAATGTCCTCATTTAAAGCAACACCATGTAATAGTTTAATCTTAAAATAATCCCTTCTTTGTTTCCTTAATTTCAGGGCTGTAAAAGTGACTTACACTCTGCAACTGTACAGGGAGCTCAAAAGCAAATATACCAAATATTACCTAATGTTCTTTTATGGTGGAATGGAACATTTTAATAAGAACTTCACTATGAACTCATAACGCCATTTATTTACTTGCCAAAGTGGAAAAATCGACTAAAAATTCACATAATAAATTAACCTCTTCTAACTATCCCAGTAAAGTTACCAATTTAAGGTGTAACATAAAATGTGAAACTTCACTCTTGTTAAGCCCTTATTTAAGGTGGAATGGAACACTCAAATAAGTAGATAGTGAATAAAAAGCTAAAACGCTACAACATTTAAGGGAAAATTGGCTTACAATTTGACATTTTAGTCTGCCTTAAAAACTCTGCTGCCACATTTCTTTAACTGTGAATAAATTTGTTTGAACAAACCTAGATGACCTGAAGAATGGCATTATTACCATGTCTGTAAAACCTATCTGTGGTTTGTCTACTTTTTTGGAGGTGAAATTATTCATTGGAGTTTGTACTGTTAACATTTCCAAAATGGATGTTAGACTCGCGAGGCTTGATGAGCAATAAGATGCCGGAGAGAAATTGCAGCACTTGAAGAGATAATGATGCTCTTCTGCTTGCCAAGCCCTATCAGAACCATTAGACGACAATTTAGTAATGCGCTAAATGTGTTGGTTTTGGAATAACCTCGGACAGCTTGGCATTTCCATCAGAGGGAGATTGACTAGGTGGATAGTTTTAGCATATTTATGTACTCTCTGGATTAAATGACACTATCAATCCTCTGTTGTTTGATAAGGCTTATCTTTTATCTTTAATGTGTCTCTGGAAAATGGGTTATAGTTTTCTCATTTGTGGCATATCAAAAGCTGTGAGTTTGATGAAGTACTTTAAGTTTGGAAAGGAGTTTATCATAAGGTCACAAGATGGTGATTCCTCGAGTTCTCTCTCTCTCTCTCTCTCTCTCTCTCTCTCTCTCTCTCTCTTTCTCTCTCTCTCTCTCTGATTCTGATATTATGGGTGCGGAGAGCTGTCTTTTTCCAGAGGATCTGAATCTAGCTACGGTAGTCACAGTAGACTTTTTGTACTTTAAAGGAACAAGCCTTTTACAGGTTTTTTTCAAGTAAATATTTTATCGTGATTTTGCTGAATTAAGTAACAATGATTTGTTTTGTGTGATTTCCAATCCAGCCCTTTGTGTCAGCTGTTAACAACAAGCACATCAACATAAACATTTGGAAAAGCAAAATAATACTTTATACTATGTACTTATACTAACTTATACTCCTCTATGTGAATGTCCTTGGTATTCCATGATTGACATTTGCTGCTGTATATAACCCACAAGCCTGGTATAATTATTTGTTTCTGCAATGGCTTAGACATCCTTGTAACTATCATTGCTCATCCAGTGCTGACAAGAAGTGCAGGTTTATGCTCATGTACCATAATCTAGAACAACAGAGAAATGCTCACACAATAATCACACAATAGCTTGTAACATGGAAATGGTTGATTTTATTGGTGTATATATATTACATGTTATGAGCACGCAGGCTGAACCACACGCTGCATGCATCAAGTACAGCAGGGAAAATTCCCTTTTCCCGTAAATGAGTCTTCAGACCGCAGTTTTATGAACAGAATTAAGATTAACTGCCTCAGATGAATGTCTAGACAGTCATTAAAGTGAAGGATATTTTTGGGGTTTGCACACAATCTTGTTTTGTATTTAATTAGATTTTCTCTTTCTTGTAACTGGGAAAACAATTCAGTCTGTGTTATGTATGGCTCTTTAGCTTGTGGTTTCCCATGAGCTTATGCTGGACTTTTTTCAAAGCGGTGTTCCTTCTATAAGCACGCTGCCGCCACAGCATGTGTACATCTTCATGTAAAAAAAAAGTGCGGTGAGTGAGAAGGACAAATACTTTCATCACTCTCAGAGTTCTTCATTCAAACTTTCCAGAGCTGTGTCCTGATTGCGCACTTAATGCTAATTCTAACTGTCCACAATAGTGCCCTACTCCCTACAGCTATAGCTACTCACAGGCAGTGCACTACATTTTAGACAGAGAGATGTGAAGCTTATATAGAGTAAAAAATGGTTTTGTTATCTGACATAGAATGCATTATTTTAGGGCGGAAACTCATTTTTATGACCTAACCTGTGCACTATGAAGTGTGGAGAGATAAGCTGCAGCTTGGTATGACATCTGTTGTCATAGCAACAGTTAATCACATCCTGTTTGTAAGAAAGAGTGTAGTATGTTAATATTTTGTGTACTAGACTGCCCAATGCACACTTTTAATGTTAGTGCATAGTATATACAGTATAGTATTAGTTTATAGTACACAGTTGTATCCGCTGTTGCGGATCATCCGACTCTATTCACAGTGCCTTTCTTTATTATTTAAGCTGTGTGCATCTGTGCCAGCAAGGTGCACCTTAAAGTAGCTGAATTCAGTAATGAGAAGTGCTCGCAAATGTTTGGACATTCAGTGTCTGTGCATCTCAGACTGACCTTGCCTTGTTTCTGTTCATTTTCATCCATTTTTATGCTGTCTCTCATTTTGACCTCTGCTTTTCATTCCTTCCACATAGGTCTTCTACCTATCCCTCTCTCTTTCTCCATCTTCCCTCACTTGTTCTTTCTTTCTCTCTCCCAGGGGAGTCGGCTTCATTCTGCTGAAACATTTCCTGAGCGGCTGCAAAAACGCAGCACAGCTCCCAGCTGGCATGTCAGCGTCTGCTTTCCCTCTTTTGCTCTCTGGCTTTCTCTCTCTCTCTCTCTCTCTCTCTCTCTCTCTCTCTCTCTCTCTCTCCTTCTCTTTCTGTAAGGTAGGATCCTTGGGTACAACAAGTGTTGAAGGTAGACTGTGGCCTTAAGGGCAACCTTTGTAACTGGAGACATCAAGGCAGTGGTGGTAGTATAATTGGACCCAGAGGGCTTAGGCCCACCCAATTTTGTCATGGCCCACCCAAAACGACTGCTCAAATAGCCACCAGTTCAAAACTGGTCTTTAGAGGTGAAATAAGCTACGAGAAGTTGTCCAAAAGTTTTTACACCCCTATAATTACTAGTGAATATGGCCAATTTAAAGCGCACCCACAGTTTCTCTGAAGCAGTTGCAAATGCTAAGTGCCAAATGTTGGCTAATGGAGTTTAAGGCTCTCTTTTTACTGGGGTGTGTAGGAGTGAAATGCTTTTTATCTGGAGAGACAGAGCTCTATCTTGTACCTTTGGGATTGGCTAGAGTAGCTTTGTGATCTAGAACTAATCCAACATTAGTACCTGATCTCATTATTCTTACTCTGATAGAATGCAAACAAATTAAAATAATGTTCCAAGATGTTATTGTTGCCAAGGGTGAATTTTCATATGAAATATAGGATGAGCAAGTGTCGAGAACCTTTCGGCCATTTAATGTAGGATAGCTGGCTGTGTGTTCAGTATGACGTGATGGAACCTCCATACATTAGTCCCCAACGCACTGAGATCATAACTAATATTTGGATAGGAATTACTGTATTTGAAGCCAAATGAACTCCATATGTTCTGAAGCGGTGGCTGTTCCTGCAGCTTTAGTGAATGTTAACACTGTAAAGACTGTATAATTTGATTTACTGTGCAGATATTAGTCAAGTGAATGGAGCCAAGTCCCAACCCGTACCTTTATAAGCATTTTCAATATTAAAAGTCATATCCTGTAATGTATGATTTATGATGTTATATCTCCTGTCTGCAGTTGGAGAGGGGAAGACTGTGTGTAGTTGTAGCCACCTGAGAAAATGAGATGTCTAAACCTGTAACGTGACTACAACAAGTAGTGGGTTTACTGGATTGTGGAAAAGTTTCAGGCACCTGAGAAATAAAAGATTTAAAAAGTATAGTGTATCAGGTTCAGAGATGTCATAGGATGGTCCTTTCACACATGCAGGAGAAACTACGGAGCCTAGCGGCTCTGTCTTCACATCTGCTAACTTGAACTTTACTCTTTACTAGGGGCTAGCAGGATAAAATATGTATAACGTCTGGAACGAATGTAGCAGGTGTTTACATTCATATGTACAGCTCTTCCTGGTAAAGTCAGGAATGTTTCTGGGTTACCGTACATTTGTGAGATGGTTGACTCTCTCAACCAAAATACGATACAAATCTATGGCAGTATTATTTCCTGATCTGACATGGTGACCAATGTGAAAGGCCAAAAATGTCTTATCGTTTCACACAATCCAGAACAGAAAGTCGAATGCTGAAGATTCTTATTTGTGGAACTGATTTCCATATTTTTTCCTCATTCCCGTTATGCCAGAGTAGGGCAGACTGGAAGAGAGCTTTGGTGACTCACAATGCTGGTAATGGCTACAAGCTGCACTCAATGACAAGCCACAGGGCCAAAGCTAAAAACAGAGCGCTCATCAACAAGTGACCCTGAAGGCCATGGGCCACATTGGAGAGAGCATCAGCCTCTGTAATAATACTCTCCAGTGCAGCTCACCACCTCAGTCATCCAGCTTCCAGGAAGCCTAGGCCGACGAGTAGTGATGTAAATGTACATCTGTATACACAGACAGATGTGGTCCAGGGGTTCACTGTTTGTATGTGTATTACAGGATGCATTCAAACTGCATCATCTGGAGCGATGAAGCCATCTAATACCTTTGGGATGAGTTGAAGTAGCAGTTGTGATCCAAAACTTACTGTTTAACATCCGTACCTGACCTCATGATTGCTGACATTGCTGAATGCAATCAAGTCCTTACAGAAATGTTCCAACACTAATGGAACAGAATCTATCGCTTTAAATCCCATATAAAAAATGAGCAGAAGAGTTTCTATCTTAACTAGGGCTAAGATTTACCTCTGGACTGAGGGTGTGTAGGGTTTCTGTCGGAGGTGTTAGCTTCAGTGTGTAGCCTCCTGATCTAGATCTAGTTATAAACCATTTTTCACCAACTGCAGTGCCACCTACTCACCAGGACTCCACTAATCATATAGCGCTATCAGTCTGTGAGTGTGAACTGTAGAACATTCCACTAGATTTGAAGCCAGCCATCAGTATTTGTTTCTGAACTGCTGCCATAAAAAACAGAATTAGCTAAACACACTTGCAGGAGATCACTCATGGTGTATTTCCAATGTATGGTACTTATCCTACTCCGCATTTTTTACTTTTTCATTAAGCAACTTGGGAAACTGGTACCTGGAACTGTGTAATTTTTTAATGCTTGTAAATCACATTTGGTTTATCCGACTTACAAAAGTACCTCTTTTGAAGAGGCAAAAAAATGTTCCTTGGATAGGTGGCTGGCGACAGACTCCTGCGAGAGCTAGGTGGTGCAAGGAGGAATGAATACACTCTACTAATCTCTCTGAACTGATGTGCGGAGCTGTGTTCAAAACAACAAAACACAGGGGAGCTGCTGTAGTTGAAAATGCAGGTACCAGGTTCCAAATAGTGAGTATAGCACAGTAGAGTAGGTACAATGCAGTGGAAAAGCTCCATTACTTCCTATTTTCTTAACTAACAAATGCCCACATGGGCTAGGATCGAGCTGAATGATGGGGAAAGGAAAAAGGCCCAGAGAGCAAGGCCAATTGATTTTGCTTTGACTCCCGGCCATGAGAAGAGGTCCAGGTCTTAGATATCAGTGCCAAACCTGCATATTACCTAGTTGTGTACATAGGGTCAGTGATTCAAATATGGCTGCTCTTCCACATTTCTGTTCCAAACAATGACAGAACATGCTTTTTCATCCAGTTTTGGTCAAACAGCAGGTCACGTGTAGGTGATGATGCCCAGTCTGCAAAACATCAAGCAGGCCTTTGTAATCTGTTAGGATTTTAAATCTGTGTACTATCTACAAGTGTATATTGTTTTAAGGAATACACCCCATTTAATCCTCAGTAATTGGTTCCTTCCAGCGAAGAGGCAGGTACTTTGCAGTGTTTACCTAATACAGTTACCTCATTGTTTGCACACGTGTGCATGTTTCATATTTAGACCATATTCCGAGTACCATTTGTTGGATGTCATCACATTCTCTTGAAAAGTGCACAAAATGTGGTCTGTTCTTAGCGGGCTTCACAGAGACTCACAGTGCTTGAGGCCACAGGTCCAGAGGTCATTCCCTGATGATGCGAGTACTGTCTTGTCCCACACAATCTTTCAGTGATTACTGGTCACAGCAACATGAACACATCTATTGTGGGCAATGGCAGTAGTCCTGTTGTGTTGCTGGCCAATCAGAAGCATTTCCGGAACTCAAGGAACAGAGGCCAGTCTTTTTTTTAATTATTATTATTATTATTATTATTATTATTTATTTTGTGGACTATCTTTATATTTGAAGGACTGAGGCCTTGACCTTAATTTCATAATGTGTTCAAATCACTGTGCATTCCCTCTAAATTATCCCATTATTATTACATTAGTACAGTTTTATGATTGCTGATAATTTTTGGGATGTTGATGCATTAATGGCACACAGATGTTTGAATCAGTCTTTCAACACTGACACCATCCGGCACGGGCAGCTCTTTGTTCTCAAGCATGAGAGCCTTAAACAGAAAGTCATGGGGCTCTCAGTCTTTATACCAAAGCAGCCCATAAGATACATAAGCTATATGACCAAGATTTGTGGACAACTGACCATCTGAAAGACTTCTGAAGTACAGGATATTAATAGAGTTTGTCATTCTTTGCTGCATTAACAGGCTCTGCTTTTTTGGAAACACATAAGAAGAGACATTGGAAAAATGTTTGATTTAAAGACATTATGCTAGGGGCATGTAACATGGAGATTTTTTACAAATGACTAGTTTATGCTGGATGTCTGCATTCTATTGTGATTGGCAAGTCCTCTTATGGGTAATCTGATATCTGATAGTGTATTTGGGTTATGCACTACTCACTACTTTTTGCAGTGCATTGTGGGATTGTTTGAGTGCACAGAAATACGTCCACTACTACAAAATGGCGGAACACCAAAATAGGGCACTATATAGTGAATAGGCCAGAGTTTCCGACACAGCATTATATATATATATATATATATATATATATATATATATATGACTGCATCTATATATTGTCCCTCCCCTACATTCAAACGTAAGGCCAGGTACAGATGTTGGTTGATTGGGACCACAAAGGCCACTCCACATCATCACACAGGTATTGGAAAGCGCTCCATCACTCCAGTAAAACATGTCCCACTGATCCACAGATGCTAATGCTCCTCTAGCCAACACTTGGTATTGGGCATGGTGACCTTAAGCTAATATGCAGCTGTTTTAGTTACTCATCTTGTGACACCCTTCATCATGTTGGGAGTTGCTATCAAACACACAGTGGGAAGAGTGCAGCTTTGTTTTGACAGCTTTATGGGGTGTTGTTACACCCACCAGCCAGCCGCCAGTGCCAGTCAAACTGAAGCCCCTCCTCCCAGGCCCCTGCAGCCAATGGCATGCAGCCAAGCCATGCTCTGCCAATTATACTGACTCAAACTGGGAGCGACCCATGGGATTTATCCTGAGTCAGACTTTGCCACTTGCCTTCTGCTGTTGTCAGCGGCAACAGACATGTTTTTTTCATTTAAACGCACAAACACACACACACACACACACACACACACACACACACACACACACAGGCACAAGTACCCACTTGGTTCACTATGTGTTGAAAGGTTTGTAGACACTCCTCATAAAGAGTGAATTCAGCTACTGCAAGTTGAATGTATCGCTGACACATGGATTACAGTTGCGCAGAGACGGGTTGTATAAACTATAACAAGAATTCACAAATAAAATGACATGCTCTGGAGCAGTGACACATGACCTGAGTGTCACGAAGACCAGTGTCGAGTGTGGACCAGAGGGATATAAGCCCCCAAGCATCGGACTGTAGAGATAGAACACAATCCATTACAGTTACGATGAGTTGAGGTGGCATCTGTGAGCCAGAACTAACCATTAATAAATTCAGATTCTCAATGCAATGTTCCAGCATCAAGTATAACACCTTCTCAAACAAGTTTGAGCTTTTAATTAGTCAGTAAATGAGGGACAAACTCCCTACTGACTTGATTAAAAAAGCGTATTTTCAAAGACTTCTGGCCATGTAGTGTGTCCACTTTGGGGTTTTAGACTCAACAGTTTTCCACAACTGTCTGAGCTTGGCAGATAAAAGCTTGAAATGATGATCCAGTCCCATCAGTCAAGAGACACCCACCCCGACCTTACACACACACACACACACACACACATACACAAACATCAGTGCTGTCATTTGTGTCTGAGTACAGAGATCAGCACGGAGCCATGCCCCGAGGCACAAAGAGCAGAGCAGGGCTTCTGAGAGTGTGCCTGATAAAAACCAGACCTATAGGAGCTCTCCTTCTCCACATGACACTGTGCAGTGTGGCTTTGGTGAGGCTTCTCTGTGGGAGGTCTTGGGCCAGATTCGGCTTCAGATGTGCGAGACTGTCTCAGCTCTCTGTGATAAGCATGTACAGATTAGTGCCCAATCCTACGAGCCATTGTTCATTTAAATATCAAACGTTTATTTAAATATACAAAGAAGATGGGACCCTTAACACCCCAGTCTCCATCTCTCAAAGGCTTTAAGGACTGTTTATTTGATGAGGAAACGTTTGACTGGGTCTTGCAGGGATATTAAGGGTCCCATCTTCTTTGTATATTTATTCAAACCACACAAACTGTGCAGCATGAGCTACTGTCTCTGACTTTATCTACAAGGTGGACCAATAACAAGGGAGGAGTGTATAACAGGGTGGACAGTGAGTGGACTGTGTTTAAAAACTCCAGCAGCAATGCTGTGACTGATCCACTCGTACCAGCACAACAGAGCAACACACCACAACCACAATGTCAGTGTCAATGCAGTGTTGTAAATGATCCACCACTGAAATCATACCTGCCCTGTGGGGGTTCTGACCATTGAAGAACAGGGTGAATGGGAGGAAAACAAAGTATGCAGAGCAAGGGATGGACTACAGTCTGTAATTGCTCCTGTGAGCTGAAAGAAGGGACCGTCAGTGTTGAAACGAGAATCATTAATGTGCTGATAATGGAAATAGACTGGAAACATGGCTTAACTTAAGCCATTAAGTTTATTTAATAGTGGATTTGACTGGAAATTAAATGAACAACCTGTCTATGATTTTTGTGCATCAGCTAAAATCACCCTCGGCTTCTTCTCCTGTGCTTGTTCCAAAGGCTTTTGGACATCATGAAACCATAGTTTGGAGCTGGAAGCAGACCTGCCGGCATCAGTCCTGAATCCCTGCTGATACGCAGTGATTTTTTTTTTTTTTCATTGTAGATTGGTAAGTGCTTCCAGGGACTCTGCTGATCATTGATTCTTTCCTGGATACAGAGTGTGCCTGCATGGAAACCAACCCTTTCCAACTGAGCATTTCTCCCTATTTTGCCAGTCAGCTGGAGGAAAACAAGCTGAAGGGGGATTCTTTTTCTCCCCTCACAAAGGCTCACTGTTGTGTTAGCTCCATGGCAAAAAATCTTGAACCAATTAAATCAACCGCAGGACATCAGTACGATGTTTTACAGATAATTTGGGAATACGTCTTAAAAGCCTCTTCTCATATGGGCCTTTAAAAAGAATCATCTTTGGAAGTATGGAGTTTTTTGTATGGCGAAGGCATTAGACGTGCTCCTAGAGCTTAGACAGACAGTCGATGATCATTTTTGGTGCAGTCAGTTCACTTAAACACGTGAAATCAGTTAATATCCTGGCAAAAAGGATTGATTCGATCCTTTCACTACAAGCTTGGAAACACTCATCCTTAAGTTTGACTCATTGCATCCTCTAATTTATTTTCAATGGTAGTTAGACTTGGCATTTTCAGTTTCAATTACTTCAGTGACTAACCATGCTGACCACACATTGGCTTCAAACACTGTTGTCTGAAACAGTATCAAGATATGTATAGACTCTCCTTATAATATATGCATTCTTCTTCTGTAATTTGGACCTAGTGTGTTTAATCTCTACAGACTAGCATGACATGAAATGGGAAGATCTGGAGCAGCTACACATGAGCCTGAACCGAGGTCAGTTGTTGTAGCAGGGGATGTGCATTCTCTGGAGTCCCTAACTGTGGGATGAGTTGGAATAGTGTTTGTGATCCAGAACTAGTTTTTCAACATTAGGGTGACCAGACGTTCTCTTTTACCCGGACATGTCCTCTTTTTTAGACTTAAAATGTCCGGGCGGAATTTCACAAACGTCCGGGGTTTTGTTTTTCTAGAGCTTACATAGAACTTCGAGAAGTTTCGTTCACAAACTAGTCCCGCTCTCCCCTACTCCGATTGGTTCTCTTGAGTGAGAAGGGGGCGTGGTGAAGTAGCCTAAAATCTTCTGATTGGACGGTCTGACTGTAGAGCTACCGTTATTGGTCAATAACCTTCTCTGTAAACATTTAATTGGTCAGTCTGCACGTCAGTAGTCCTTGTTTACGTCAGGCAAAGCTCATGTACCTACCCTTATCTCGAGCAGCTCGGAGGTTCTCGGATGAATTAAAAAAGAAATTCCCATGTTTTGTGTAGCAAATAAAGGTGTAAAGGACCTAAAAACACATATAGGTTCAGTTAAGCACACAACGGCAGTGAGGGGCGAGAGCTCATCACCACCACCCCACCCCCACCCCCCAAGATGTGTCCTCTTTTTCTGTATCTGAGATCTGGTCATCCCTATCCAACATGCTCTTGTGGCTGAATGCAATCAAACCCTCACTGCAATGTTTCAGGATCTAATGTAGCTTTCCTAGATTGCTAGCTAGCTGCAGAATAGAGAGGAAAATTTCCTATACTCTTGATATCAGTAGACACTTAGGGCAAGCATGTGTCCACACACTGTTGAGTCTAAAGTGTTTTTAACAAAGCCACCTCAATGAAATATGGATGATCTCCACATAGAAACAAATGTGTATAACGTGATGTTCAGGAAACGTTTTTAAATATTTATTTCTATCTCTATATTTCTATATTCTATATTTTAAAGTGTACAGCACTTTGACAGGCTTCTGTGGTCTTTTAAATGTGCTTTAGATATAAAGTGTGACTTGAGTTTAAAGTTAGTGATTACTTAGAACGGCAGGTCAGCAACACGGTACTAGAATGTGCCTAGTGCTATTGTAAGCAATTTGTAGTCAGTAAGCATGAAGCTTCCTGAAGGCTCGTTAATTAGTCTTTAATAAGGTGTGTGTGTGTGTGTGAGAGAGTGAAAAGACAGAGCTCTGTCCTGAGGGCGGCCCAAATGTTATGAGCTGTTAATAAGATTTTATCTACAACTAGAAGCCGTGTCACAGCTTGAAATCATTTGACAAAGCACACAATATCCTATATATCCAAATGTTTCTAGACTCCCCTTATAATTAGTGGCTACACAGCTTGTATATCCTCCATAGGATAGTGTGGGACACTGTCCATAGGCCTAAGATCACTATGTCCAAAGCCAACCTTGGCCAGATTGGTATAAATCTGACCGGAAAATCAGTGTAAACTTTCTACAGAGTAGTTGCAGTTACTACAGCAAAAATGGTACACACTCTCCTTTCACAACCTTGATTTCAGAAGAAATGTTATATGAGCACTAATGATGACTTTGAGTCAGAGATTTTAAAAAACTGAAACAAACCCATAACCTAGATTTGCATGACCGCTCCATTTCATTAGTGGACTGTGATGTCCGAAGCAAAGTTTGACATGGCCTGGTGAACTGCCTAGTGTTTTCCATCCCATTATCCCCTCTGTTATCATTTAAATGCGCATGTGGTTCATGAATGAGCACCAACTTGCATAGCATTACCTAACTCTAACCCAATAAAACAACCGGATTCGCAGTAAATAGTTTAAACTCTGTTTATTGCACAGAACTTGAAACGGTGTGTTTATAGCATTTCATTATTCCGAAAAAAAAAGAAAAAAAGAACAAAAGAGAGAGGCAGCGGTTTGGGATGATTCCGCAACACTGAGATCATACGGCACGTGTTCATGTTTATGGCGAGGATGTGCTGCTGGATGACCTAAGCAATATCTTGTGTAATCGTCGGAAAGATGCAACACTGCCTCTTTTAAAATGAGCTTACAAGCTTTTTTGGTTGAATATCTTGATTTTCGTTTGGTTTTATGTTAAACAAGTCTCATTAGCAGATCTGGAATTGGTTTGTTACGATAGCAACATCATGCCTCCCGACTGCCTACTCACTCTGTAGCGTACTGCACAGGTCATGAAACTATATATGGCCACCTTGCCCAAATAGAAGTAAATATCTTTTTGATTGGCCCCAATCTATCCACCCATACATGGCAGAGATATATAAACAAAGGCCTTCTATTCCAATTAGTAATTTGTCAGGTTTAATAATGGATTATCAGACTTCATGTAAACATTTCTATCCGGCTTTAAGTCCAGTGTCTTCTCTTACTGATAAATTTGTCCAACGGCAGTTGGCGCCCTCAGGCTTTCCTAGCTGTGCGAGAAGAGCCTTCGGTTCTGGTTTCCACATGTTTTGAGCCTGCTCTGTGCTAACTGTGGCACTGCTTTCTGGTCCAAGTGAAGTCAGAGGCAGACAGTGCCTGGCTAGCTGTGATAAAGGCCTTAATCAGAAGATATGGCCTGGTTCTCTGTTAGGTTTTCCATTCATGAAAGTCTTTCCTGAGCCAAACAGATTTCCCTGTTAGTTTTAAGCAAGGCTTTGATCACACAAATGTCCCCTTTCTACACCTCGAGGGTCTCTGAAGCTGCCAGGATTGTAAGAGCTAGGGAAATGTCTCGGTTGAGAAGCAGATATGTGCTAGAATTTTTTTGAGATTTGTAATCAGACTTCACTGATAGTGTCATGACTGGAATGCCTTCAAATCCTTATAGAAATTTTTCAAAATCTAGTCTAAAGCCTTGCTGGAGCAATAGAAGTAGTTAATGGAGATGGGCAGTATCCACATTTTTCATCCGTTCATCCCATATCAGAATATTACCAGTGAAGGTAATGTCAGGCTGCACTGGGCCTTATATCTGTCAATATAAAGTTGAGTGAAGAGTTTTCTGAGTCCTTTGCACTGCACAGGTCAGCCCAACAGTGCACATCGACAAATGTGTTGATAAAAAGCTTGAGTCTTAGAGGGAATTCCAGTAACTGGTGCTGAAAGAACAGAAAAGTTCAAAAATGAGTGAAATAAAACAGGTTCTACACTATTTAGAAGTGTAGCTAGGCAGCTTTGCTTAGATAAGTGAGCTAAGGCTAAATGCTAAAGCTCAAACCGTATTCCAGGGAACTGAGGCTCAAATACACATGTTTACATGATATAACCTGGTTTGGACATCACGGAATGAATGGGAACATGTGGGAAAAAGTGTCGGCTTTGCATTTGTTTCTTTCCTGGCACCGCATGTAAACTATGCTATGTTCCAATTAGTGCCTTACTCCATAAATAGTGCACTTCACAGATTATAAAACGAATGCTACTACACCACCACATTGTGAACTACATAATATAAAGTATGTTTGAGACTGTTTAGTTGTGTAATTGCAGGGTGATGTAGACACCAATGCACAATTCCAACAGTATAGGGCACTTGTGCAGGTTACAGCATATTCTCTACATCTACAAGTCAATGCAGAAGCATACATTGGTCTTTACCTAACTAAATTTGACACACCAGACATGTCATATTTTTAAACACCATCCTCATTTTGAGATGCCATCTGCATTACCCTTAAACCGCCCAACACTAGCAGCTAATGACAGCCTTATCATGGCCTTAAATATAAAATACCATGTTTATCATGCATAGAAGACAACTCACTGATGCCTGGGACGGCCTAAATTTTTCGTCTTCTGCTTTAGGAGGACTGGACATGTCTTTGGGCTACATTGTTTGGACATGTGTGCTCAGGGACTGCTAAAAGCTTCAGGTTCTTTGTTTGGACGTAAGATCATGAGGACTGTTGGAAAGCTCAGGGGTCCGGCGCAGGTTATTGAAAGCACATGTCTGTGTGTCTATGTGGACTATTGCTCTTTTCCAAAAGGGGTAAAACATGATGGATATAACCTCTGGATGTTACAGATGTTGGATTTATCTGACACACACTCCACTTACTATACTGTACACAGGCTAATGTGTATAAAGCTTCAAAATGGCTTGGCAGCTGGTCTTCCTTTCAAAATGTCCTTGCAATTTTCAGTGTCAAACTCATGTGGAGTTTAGTTTTGACACCGCAGAACTTCTCAGGTTTCTATTCTTTCACTCCTGTAAAGTTTGGACTGTGGTTCAGTGCTATGAAGGGTTAGCTACTCCAGTAAAACACATTTGCATTGCTCCAGAGGCCAGTGCTGAGGTTCTTTGTCCTTTGGGCATGGTGCTCCTCTGCGTTTGACCCAGAGTGACCCAGAGATCACACAGCTGAATTAACCAATTAAAGGAACACTAGGTAAGATTCAGTATTTTTACCTCTGGGCTCCCCCTTCAGTGTTAGAATTTAATTTACTTTTACAGTATTTTCCATAAATCCAGGTGGGAAGGGAGGTGGAGGTAGTTTCAATGGCAGAGGTTCTATTCTCTCTATTACAGGACAGTGAAGCTTCACAGTAATGAAGCTGTATTCCTTGTGTTTCTTTAAAAGGGTGTCAAAAATATATACTGGACATATACTTTGTATTTGAGGGAAGTGTACAGGGCCTCGGCATTGGTACAGATCAGCAAAAATAACTTTTCCCTGTTTGTGCCTAAAAGAGAACAGCTGTGATACTGAAGTAACCGGTCTTGGAATGAAAGGAAAAAAGCAGCCCTGAAAAGCTTCACAGCTCATTAGAAGCAGGAACAAAGCAAGCTGAGAAAAAGCAACTACTGGCTTTGGCTGCAGACAGAGAGAGAGAGAGAGAGAGAGAGAGAGAGAGAGAGAGAGAGAGCGAGAGAGTGAGAAAGAGAGAGAGAGCAGGCCTCAGAACAGAGCATGAGGTCACTCTGGCGCTAGCCACTGCTGAGCCATGACCTCACGCTAGCGTTTGAGCCACTGACAGAAGAGCATACCTGAGTTATAAGGTCTTTCCTGAACAGCTGATGGGAACAGGAGATGAGAACATCGCTAACAAGAACATTGCACATCGAACAACTGCCTATTAGGGTGTGTGAGTACTGGGCCGTTCAGTTACCTTGGTCCAGACCAAAGCAGATAATGATCTGTCGATGAATTCTAGCCTCATGTTAGCTTAGTGTCACCATGCCCAGTGCCAAGCACTGGTTTGAGAGGCTTAACGCCTACAGATGTTGACTTCTCTTGAGTGATGCAGCACCATGCTGTACCTGGGATGGTTTGAACTGGTGAATGAGAACTAATTACCCAACATCTGTATCTGTCCTCAGTAATGTTTATGTGTAAAGCCTTCCCAGAGAGTACAGGCTGTGACAGTAGCAAAGTGAGACAAACCAAAGTATGACATTTGTACAGATTTTGGCATACGACTGAATTATCTGGTTCCAAGACCTTAGTGAGCTAAAGCCAAACATTAGTATATTTTTAATAACAGATGACAGTTATTAAGAGGATGCCTCTCAAAAGACAGATGTCCATTACTTTTATTATGTGCTATCAGAACATTTGAATGACCACAACCGAGACTCTCCAAGCCTTAAACAGACCATGTCAATACAATACACTTTTCATAAATTGTAGAGAATGTTTCATCACTTGGTAGCTCTCCGGTGAAAGGTCCTGTGTTTATGCACAGCCCCGGCTCAGCGAATGTGAAACAAACACAACGTCTCAATCCAAAAAGCCGCATTTGGAGGTGTTTAGACAGTGGAGAGATCTTAGAACTTTGAAAAGATGAGGGTGTGGCTCTAGTTTTGCTCCATAGATGGTTGATGTTGATTTATTTTTATTATTTCGTATGCATTACGTAACTTAAGGTGGAACTGACTCTAAATTCTGGAGAGCGCTAACTACATGAAAGAAAACACAGACCAAAAGTGCTACAAAACTCAACAGCTCAAGTTATGAAGTTACAAATACCTTGACGTAATTCAAACACTGAATAAAAACGTTTCTTACTCAAACACACTGTTCCACCTTAAAAGATGCAGAGCTTCTGAATGGACACCAACAGTAGGGGAGTTTGTTTTGCTGTCTATGTTGTCTTTAATGTCATCCAGCATTTCTTGTAAAATCATGAGCAGTAATAAGAGGTTTTGCTCTTTAACTTAAAGCTGTAGTCTGACACAACAACATCGGAAAATCAGATACTGATGTTGAATGATTAGATATGGATCACTAACGCCACTCTAACTCATAGCAAATGCTCTGAACAGTGCTCCATGACTCCAGATAATAGTTCTGCTGCTCCATATCCCAAAGCTGGGGGTCTTCATACCGCTCTTGCCAATGCTTGGTATTTCATAGTAAAATTAAAATAATGTGCAGCTGTTCCAGAGCATGAATTTCCATTTCATTAAACAAGCATATGTTCAAAATTGGAGCACCCATTTGTGAATGTGATTAGTTAGCACACGTTGGGCAGAGGTTTTCACATACCTTGCCATAAACCAGTAAAGAAGCTAGCAGTCATTACTCAAATCTGCAGGAAAGTATGTCTTTAGAGGCAGCATTATAACATTCTGCAGCTTCCTCAGAGGCAGTTGGTCCTCCATTCAAGTAAAACAAAATACTCATATTTCTAAAATTGGCTGGTAAGCATTTGCATTAGTCCTGCTTCAAAGCCACTGCTGACTCCAGAACAGTTTTGAGCACAAATACTCGAAATTAGAACAAACGAGAAACAGTAAAGTGCTCAATGTCTTTGAATTTGAAAGACGTATTTTATGTGACAGGCTATTTAGTTTCGCTCAGTATTAACAGTCCACACACACAAACCATTAGTGTCTCAGCTTATTGTGCAAAAGGCCCTAAATAACAGCTGGACAATATAAGAATGGGAATAGTTGTCCAGAACGGTCAGCATTCATCAACGTTAAGCAAAAGCTGGCGTCCACACGCCACAATGTTTGCCTTGTTTGATAAATCTCATTTTGTTGTGTGTTTGGATGCTCTGCATTCCTTTCAAGCAGCAGTTTAGACGTCTCTCTACAGTGATAAAAGAGGGACGACGCGACCTTCGACCCTGGATATCCGCCGCTGTCCGCCAATACAAATATTTAGCCTTCATCTGGAATTCAAATAACAGCTAAAAAAAAAAGGAAACTATTTTAATCGTGAGCTGTGAAGGGGTCAGTGGGGTGGGATCCAGGGCTTTTCATTCTTAACCCCCGTTCTCCTTTTTTTCTACAGAGATCGGACCAGTCACAATAACAACTGACCCCAAGAAGTTTCAGAATGAGTTGCGAGAGCTGTACGTACAGGTGAGTTGTTGTTGCAGTTTATGGAGTAGTGTAATGACCCAGAAGGTCCTGGTGTAAGAGCTGATCCAGTACATTTGGAATAAATTAAGCGTACCTTGGGAAAGATGGCCTTTGTTGTGCCAGCTTGTTCCCTCTTATGGTGTTTTTCCACTGCATGGTACCAACTCTACTCCACTCTATTTGGGTCCTAGTGCTTGTCAGTTTTTCCACAACAACAATGAGGCGACATAAAGCGTCACTTACTGGACATGTATTCACATATTGTTGTTGCTTTTGGGATTGAACACAGCTCTGCACTCGCTGGATTCTTTGTTCGGCCACCGATCCAAGGAAGGTTTGAACCTCTTTAAAAGACCATGCCGTAATTTAATGAGCAGCTGTTGTGAGTCAGATAAATACAAATGGGATCTCTGCTGCAGCTCAGAGATTTTAAAAATGGCTAGTTTGAGCTATTCAGTGTAATTGACAAGTCTCTGGCCAATCAATACCGTGCAAGATTTACATGTCACAGCTCACCTGGAACCATGAGTGAGCAGGTACTAAAAATTATCTGTAACCCTTATCCAGTTCAGGGTCGCGGTGGGTCCAGATCCCACCTGGAATCCTTAAGCGCAAGGCGGGAACACACTCTGGAGGGGGCAGAGCAGGCACAATGCAGTGAAAATCACCATTAGAGGTGTCACTATGCTCAAACAGGGATGTGGAAGATGTCTATTTCAGTAATTAGCAGCTTTGTGAAAGCTGAGAACACGTTGTACTGGATGCTGTGTAGTCCATAAAGTGTCTCTTAAAGAAATAGCTTGGACTCTGAAACGCTGTGTCCCAGAGGTGGAGCTGCACAATGTGTTTCCGATGGTGCTGTGTGTGGAGAATATTCCTTGGCGTGTTCCGGTGTGTATTTGGCACACGGGTATGCGTCCTCTCTGTTGGGGTCTGTTGTGCTTAGTGTATCGGGGAGTTTATTTGGATGGAAAGAGACTACATTTGCCATGAGCCGTTCAGCACCTTTGGTGTGGAAAAGTTATTGAAAAGACATAGTTATGGACAGAGAGAGCAGATTTAGTAGCACACGAAAGTTTGCTCTCACTGTCATGAAGGATTGGACTTTAAATTGACTGTTTTCCACATTTAAGAATAGCTGTCCCATAGAGTCTTCGTTTTTTTCAGAGACAAGCCTGTTACCATATCTATTTAATCTGCAGCTGGAACCCTGTCATTGCAGCTCAACACGCTTGGAGGAGAATACTAACTGCACAATTCTGTTATGCAAACTAACAGACATTTGCCCTGGCTAGAGGGAATTGTTGCTTTTTTGACGAAGGCTGTCTTATAAATCACCTATTTGAAAATGGATTGGTGTACCCTAAAAGGATCCTGCTTTTGTTAAGAGGTCTATCTTTTTACTCACAAGGACATATTTGGGGGCTGTATAAATCCACATATAACACATTCTCAATCAACGTCAAGAACTATTTCATCATACAAAAAAACCCCACTGCACTCCATAAAGCCTTAGCTGTTACTAAAGGACCTCTGAAGTACCCTGTTTTAAGAGATTAGGGCGGCTGATGGACAGGGGATCAAAGCATGTCCACTGAAAAGCTTTTTTTTTTTGTGGATTTTGTGGAATCTATACTTCCCAGACTATTGTGAAAACACAGGATTAGTAATTTTATGAATGAAAATGAAATTAATTCACTGATATAGAAGCAATGGTAATAGTTACATTACCACAAAAAACACTAAACTACACTAAAATGACAAATCACAACAAGTCAGTTATTTCTGAATATCCTGTTAGAACAGTAGAGATTTCTGGGGTCTGAGCGGTAAAAAACCCTATCAAATCAGACTTTTCCAATTGTAATCAAGCCATATTTGTTCGTTATTTCAAATCTGATTCAGATCTGATTTCTGATCATGTGACTCGGTTTGACCAGTCAGATTGTGTTTCATGTGCTTTCAACATTGCATTTTCACTCTCAGTGTACTCAGGAATGTGCTGTTACTATGACAACAAGCATGACTATGGAACGGAATGTGACTTCAGTTTGACGAATTGTTTTGGTTTCGCAATGTGGATGCTTTAAAACTCGATATAAAGTGGTGTCATATTGATACGTCAGTGAATGAATCAAACAACACAGCAGCACTCTCCCGCTGTTTAAACAGCTCTGTTCAGAATGACCGGCTTCGGCGCCTGTTCCTTTAAATCAGAATGAGCCACACCTCAGTTCAGCACAAGAGCCCAGGAATGACGAGCGAGATGCAGAAGCTGTTTTTTAGCCGTTATTGCTTGGTTCTCTTTCTTCTCCGTTCATTTTTTCGCCATATTTAACCAGTACTCTTATTTCCCTGCTCCAATTGTGTTTGTTGTTCTCTGTTTAATCTCATCTTTCCACTCTTACATAAATGCAAGTTCAGCGTTGATTAGGGAGACTCAGACGAGGAGGCAGGACTTTAAACAATACTGAAAAAGACATTTTTTTCACTTGGGCATGTCCAGTCATTTGACTAGCACCTTGTTGGATGTCCATGTGATGCCAGTGTATTTTCTGCCAGTCGATCAGTCTTCAGAGTGCAGAAGATCATAGAGATCAGAGACTGATGAAGTGCTGCTTTTCACTGTCACTGGCTGCGTTCTTTCTAGACTTTTTTAAGGCGGAAGTGCAAGCAGAGCTGGATGATTTCTAGGTTGGCTGCAGTCTATTACAGATGTTTGTGTTGTTACAGAGGTCTGTGTGTGTGTGTGTGCATATGTGTGTGTGGTTTTTGTTTCTCTGAGGAAGACAAGCAGCCAAACAGGAGAAACTTGGACGAAAGTGGTAGGGTTTATTTTAGAGCACAAACACAAAAAGTCCTGTAATGGTGAACAGCGATTTAGAACCAGAAAGGTGCCAGAGAATAGCCTCTAATCTTCTAGGAAAGCTTTGAACTAGATATTGAAGCATTTGTCATGTACTGATGTTAGATGTTTAGGATCACCACTATGACTCCAACTCATGATTTTGGATGGAGCTCCATTATTTCAGGTCAGTGCTCTGGGATTATACCCCTCTCACTGACACCTGGCATGTGACCATTGTGACCAGCTCTGTCAGAATAGCGTGCACCTTAAAATAGCTGAAATCCCTCAGAGGAAGGGGTTTCTGGAAACGTCTGGACACAGTGTAAAACTATAAAGAGCTGATTTCAGAGCAGAGACATTCAAGTATAAGCTTGTAGGGTGTTAGAACGAGGGTGTCTGTGTTTGAAGGAAAGTTCCGTGAATTCCATTCCCTCCTCTGGAAAGCAAAGATAAAGAATGTTTGCTTCCAGATGTTTTTCTGGTGCTGTGGATCTCTGGAAGGCAACAAGAGGAAGGGTCATTTCCAGATGACTTCCCAGTGGACAGAAAGAACGAAAGAAACTTAAACATTCACATACAGTACTTTCAGTTTGCTCTGAAGTAGAGTGAGTGTTAACTGGGATAACTTCTTAAGAGTCACCTGCAGTATCATCTCGTGCATCCCTCTACTGGTGGCAGGTTTATGTGGTTTAATTCTATAATTAAATTATTGTGACGTAAATATTCTGTGGACCTCCAGCTCTGCAGAATGTAGGCAATGCTTTAAATCAGCGGTCACCAACCCGCCGTCTGGAGATCTCATTTCCTGAGGGGCTTACTTCTAACCTGCATCTAACATGCCGCCTACTTACTTTGTACCAAAGTCAAGGACTTGAATCTGGTTGGATGCTGCTCCAGGATTTTTCCCCCTTTCACCCTGTAACACACACACACACACAATAGGATTAGGGACAGTAAACATACACATACCTGGAGTAGTGGGCAACCACCTAGGGACCTCTGCACCTTAGGGTTAAAATATAATGAGGCTATTTTGTTTCCAGACATGACTAAAATCACTGAGCTACTCTAATAATAATTACATTACCCTGCCACCTCTTCATATAAAACATGTCGTTAGTATGCTTCTAGTGCCTCTGTTCTTTCTCGTAAGTAAACTTCAGGGTTCTCCGTTATAGCTTTGGTTCTTCCTTGTGCTCCTGTGCTTTAATGTCACTCTCATGCCTGTAGCAAGTTTATAACCATGCATACTGAAGTGAATTGAATTGTACATAAACAGGGAGGTGGAGACTGTCCAGAGATGAGCATCGGCGCCATCAAGATTGCCCTGGAGATCTCTTTGCCTGGGTCCTTCATTTACGTCTTCACAGATGCCCGCTCCAAAGACTACAAACTGGCCCACGAAGTCCTGCAGCTCATCCAGCAGAAACAGTCTCAGGTAGAATTTCTGATTTCTTTTTTTTAATTTTAAAGAAATGTGTGATTCTGAGTAGTTTTGTGTCTGAGTAACTGTGTGTTTGCTTGTGTGTGTGTGTGTGTGTGTGTTTGGTGTTGCAGGTGGTATTTGTGTTGACAGGGGACTGTGACGACAGATCACACATCGGCTACAAAGTGTATGAGGAAATAGCCTCTACCAGCTCAGGACAGGTCTTCCATCTGGACAAGAAACAAGTCAATGAGGTGAGATCAAGCTTAAATATCATGTTATTTACTTTTTTATTGACAGCTTTCTATTTTCTCTTTCTCTCTCTCTCTCTCTCTCTGTCTCTCTGTCTCTCTCTATCTCTTTCTCTCTCTCTCTCTCTCACTCTCTCTCACTCTCTCTCTCTCTCTTTCCTCTTATTTAATATAATTAGATTGTTTCTTTGTTTTCTTTTAACTTTCTAACTTTTTTCTTTTAACTCATTTTCTGCACATTATTTTGTATTCCTCTCTATTCCATGTGTATCTTTCTTCTTTCTTTCTTTCTTTCTTTCTTTCTTTCTTTCTTTCTTTCTTTCTTTAATCCATTGTTTCAGTTCTATATCTTTTATCTATATTTATTTTTTATTGGTGCATTTCTTCGTGATACTTTCTTCTTTTCCTCTGTCCCAGACTTTGCACACACACACAGACACACACATGCACAAGTGGGATGAGTGTGTGTATGAGTGTAATGGGATGAGTCTGAGGATGAATCTGTGTAAGAGTCTTTTGTTTCTATATGGATCTGATGGGGTGAGAGGAGTCTGTGCATGAATCTGGTTTGGTGACTTGGCTGTGGTGGGCTTCAGTGTCCCAGAGGTGGTGTAAATATGAGCATCAAACCCCGGTAGATCGTGGCCAGGAGTCCAAGCCCCTATTTCACTCCTCAGCCTTCTGGAAAACACAGATTTAGAATATTTTCATCTCGCGAGTTCGCCAAGAGACTTCATATCAATCATCATTTATGCTTAGACACGCTTAGATCCAGCAGTTTGAACCGTACCCAAGTTGGAATACGCAGCAGACATAAAAGAGACAGAGGTTTTATTTGGAGGTATAACTCTGAAAGTTCCTCAAACGCTGGCTATGAAACATTTAATATTCTTTCTTCATCATGAGCTTATGGTTGTAACCCAGTACCAATGTGCAGAACCACATTTTTATCCATGGATATCTGAACACATCTGTTCTTCCTTCACTAGCTTCTTTTCCCTGTGTCCAGTCAGTTTTATTTCATGCTTTGATGCACTATATGTGTGTCCATTAAATTTAGGTGCTTTATATACAGACATTGTAGACAGACATTTCATTTAGTTTTCACACACAGCTTCTACACTGACACTCATAAGCCCTTTACTGAAGAAAAGGCTGGATATTACTTAATTTGATATGTCAAAGGTTTGCATGAAATTAAATAAGTAAGCATTAATAAAAGATTTTATCAGTTTTATCAATAAAATATTGACTCATGTACCTGTAGTCATGAGGTAGAGTGATTATCACTGGTGTATTTCAGTAATTTTAACCCTGTCCAAATAAGCCATTTCAGTCATAGTTTTCAGAAGTGCACGCTTTGAATTCAGAAAAGATTTCAGAGCCTTTTACCTACTGTAAAATTAAGAAGTAAAAATGACCCCAGGTTGTATTAAGCCCATCTGAATTGACATGTTGGGGAATATTCCGTCATATCCTGTGGTAAAGGAGGTGCAGGTTTGTTGGTCAAAACATAGGAGTTGGAGGAGGCGTTTTTCTGATGAATATATGGTTCAAGTACAAGTCTAAGCTCAGCTGCAACAATGCACTGCCTTCACTTTGAAGGTCACTCAGAGGAAATTTCTGGTAGGTACTGTGTACATTAGCAGGCTTCCTTATGTGTTATGAATGTGTCCTACTCATTATGTTACCATTAAACGGTTTATAATATCAGTAACTGTGTGAAAGGTTAGTAAAGTTTTTCGCCTTCTTAATCTGCCAGTTATCAAGCCTCCGTTTGCTTGAGGTCCCACATTTTAAGCTAAGCACCACTGGAAATAGAGAATTTTGTGTAGCGGGTCCAAAGCTGTGGAGTAGTCTTCCTGAGGAACTGTGAGCTGGTTCATCTGTAGATGTTTTTAAAACCAGACTCAAAACGCATCTTTTTAAACTAGCATATGGATGATATTGTGCGTATGTGTTTATGGTTATGTATGTGTCTATGTATGTATGTATGTGTATTTACCTTTTATTTTTTCCTTTATTATCTATTGTACAGTGTCCTTGGGTCTCTTGAAAGGCGCTTTCCAATAAAAAATATTATTATTATTATTATTATTATTATTATTATTATTATTATTATTATTAGTAGTAGTAGTAGTATCTGTTTTGAAAGACTATAGCATAAGGTCACTGAGGGATGGATATTTTTTGGGTGGTAGGCTATTATCAGGACAGTAGTGACAGTCTAAAAACTCCAGTAACTCTGCTGTGTCAGATCCACACTGTGACGGCAATTCCTATCGCTTGTTTTTTGTCCCGTGTTAATCCAACATGAACATTACTGACCTCCTCTAGTAAAATGACATTACCCCACCTGCCCTCCAAAAACTCCCACCCAAATAGGGCTATAGAAAATAATTCAGAAATAGAATGGAGTAATCTCTAACAGCGTCACAAGTCCAGGTAATCAAATGCAATCAAATTCTCACTGAAATTACCAGATATTTAGTGTACAACCCTCCTAGAAGAACAGAGGCTGTTGCTGTAAACATCTAACTATCTGAACATTCCTCACACAGGTCCTGAAGTGGGTGGAGGAGGCCGTACAGTCCTCTAAAGTTCACCTGCTCTCCACTGACCACTACAATCCAGTCAGCAACACCTGGCAGATCCCCTTCGACCCCAGTCTGAAGGAGGTGACAGTTTCCCTGAGTGGACCCGCCCCAGGCATCGAGATACGCAACCCTCAGGGTTAGGATGATATATTTTTCATCTGCACTCTTATGTATTAGGAGACTCTTCAGCATTGAATCAGAGTTAGACAACCATTTGCTGTTTGTTGACAGGAAAACTGATTGGGAGTAAGGATGGACTGACGGAGCTTCTGCACATTCCCAACTCTGCCAAAGTGCTCAACCTCAAGGATCCAGTGCCAGGAATGTGGTCCATAAAGGTGAGTAATATCCTGGTTCCTCATCTGGAATGCCAGCATGTAATGGATATTTTCAAGTGCATTAAACATCTCAGCAGGCTAATCATGGTAAGATCAGCTTCCTTTTTAAGAGTTATGTTTATCTTGGAAATGATACACTGTATGATCATAGGCTTGTAGATACCCCGTATAATGGAGGAATTCATTATTCATTTTAAGGTGCACCTGTTGTGGACGCAGACGTGCAGATGTTAAGTATATCATTGCTGTCCAAAGAAAAAGACGCATCTCGAAAATAATACATTTAAAGGAGAAGGAAAAAACTTCATAGCTTTGAATGGACGTCAGTGTAAAAATATTTTATTCAAACTAATCGTGAAGCATTTCTATTGGTCCATTCATCATGAAATTCTCACACATTGTGAAGGATGGTTCAAATGATGTAGTAAACTAAAAATCCCCCCAAAAACAATGGACATACATGTTCTGTTTTGGATTGCAATGATATGCACAGCTTGTGAACTCCATTATTAGAAATTACCAGCCAATAGAAGCAGACACTGGAGCAACTAACAGCACATGAGCCTAAATACAACAAATCCAATGCCAAATGTCAGCTAGAGTTCAGAACCTTTGAGATGACTTTTCATGAGTTTTCTTCATAGTCATTAAACTTCAAAATGGTTCTTTCCACTTTCACAGATTGTGAAAAAAGTGGTTCTCTAAAAAACATTTGTTAAAAGGTAGGACAACACTTACCTTCATATTTCATAAGGCTACATGACACATTCATAAGCCTCCTGTGACTACCGTATACCTTCATAAACATCTATAATGGCTTATTCAATGTCAGTGTGACAGAAAATGACAGTTTATGAAAACTGACCCTGATTGGAATCACTATTTATTGCTGTTTAAATAGGTGTTTGTCAGTTGTTGTAAAAACATGTGTAGATGCACTGTCCATGATTCGCCGGATTTTTTTGTTGACCACAAATTCAAGGAGCGTTTGAACATCTGCAAAAGACCATGGTATAATTTTACAAGCTGCCATTGTGATTTGGATGAAAATAAATGTGATCACTACTGTAGTTATGAGATTTTACACATGGCTAGTTTGTGCTGGATGCCTTCACTTTGATTGAGAGTCAGCTCTCTGCAAGGTTTACACTTCACGGTTTAGTTCGTAGTCAGATTGCTTCAAACCACCAGCAAACAGGGACTAAAAGTGTACCAGGTACCACATTTGCCTAATGTAAATGCTAAAAACGCTCATTAGTGCCGACCATGCAGTGGACAAGGGCCTGTTTCTGTAGAGAATCTATTTGTTTTTTCTAATGGCTGAAGTGTGCATGTATTTTTTTTTTGTATTTTTTTTTTTTGAATGTTGGATTATGTAATGGATAAATCTTCTGAAAGATTGCTATTGCCTTAAGACTGTTTGGTTTCCTGAGTACAGAGCTGGACTTGAATGGTTGCTCTCGATCCACGACCAAGGCCAGGAATGTTTAGGACACTGGGACAGTCTTTAGATGCTTGAGTGATGGAATCGTGTTTTGGGGTCTAGCGTGACTTGCAAAAACAGGAAAGATGTGGGACGCACATCCAGAACCCAGTAAAGGAAATGGCAGGCATTTTTTTCTGACTGATTGATGGTTCCTGTGGAGCCTTGTTTTGTCTGAAGACCCCTAAGACAGAGTACTCTTAGCCCACCTTTAGACATTTTACATCTGTATCTGTAGCTGGTGAAATTGGGCCAAATATATTGTACCTTGTAGGTTGTTTACAGGTACTCCTTCAGTAACAAGCCAAACGCAGAGATTCCAATGTTTTTTCATTGTAGTGTTTAAGCAGTTTTCAGTGTACACAATAGTTGTTCTCCTGCCTTTTCCAAACACACAATGCAAACAAGCTGAGAGGGTGAAGGCTAGCAAACACAACATTTGCTTGTGGATGCATGTTTGTGAAGGTGTGATGCTCTGGGTTAGATTTTGGCTAGGAAATTTTGTGTCCTGGTAATTATGTGGATGTTAATTTGGTATGTACCATACTACATACAATGTACACCCCTTTATTGCAAAGGTATTCCTATATGGTATGGTCCTGGATAATTTTACCTGTTTCAGTGTAAAAAAAAAACACTCAAAGTATAGTTTAAATGACAGTTAGTGGGATGTGTTGGAAAAACACACGTCCAAATGTCTGTGCAGTTATGGTGGCACAAGGTGAACTATACAATATTAGGTTATGTCAGATTGATGTATATATATATATTTCATGGCCATGTGACAGTGAACTACAGTACTGAAGAGGACTGAATGTGATAGACGTGGTGTATTTCTGCTGTTTACACTACCACAAAAATAAAAAATCTCAGTCTGATTTGCGCCACATTTATCTGCATTGCGAACGCAGCATGTCTGTCTCGTCATTTTGACAGATCTTTCCCATTTCCTTTCTTCCCTGTCCTTCACAGACTGTGTGAATTTAAGAGAGTGGGTTTATCTTTTGTGTTGTTTTCTGTAGCTATGTCGACCAGAATCCAGACACCGTGTCCCTTGCGTGTCACTCTACACACTCTTTCATGTTTACTCCCTCCACTCCTCCCCTCAAGTCTACAGACTGTTTCCTCCCATGACTTCATCATTCTTTTCTTTTTTCCTTTCTTTCCCCCATTATGTTGGACAAGTTTGTCACTCCCACCTCCCATGAGGGATAAAGAAGGGTGTGTATTTATTGGGGATGCACCTATAGGGGAATTGTGAACCTGTGAGTCTTTATAATTCATAGCTAGCTAGTAACGAGTTAGCATGATCTAATTAGCAAAATGGCCTGTGATTAATTTCATTTATCGTTTATTTGTCATTAACGTTGAATTTTTCAACTCTGAAATCGAGCTTATATCATTAGTGACATAATGCATTTTCACATACTCACCTATTCACTCACACACACCTATGGGCAATTTCACACACCCAGTCATTTACGCACTCTCACACACTCACCAAGTCAATCACAGACTCACAGATTTGGACAATTTTACATTAGCTAATCCACCTACCAATGCGTGTTTTTCAACTACTAGAGGAAACCAGAGCAACTGGAGGAAACCCATGCAGACACAGGGAGAACACAACTCCACACAGACAGTGACCCGAGGCAAGGATTTAGCCCACTCCCCTGGGCTTCCAGTAGCACTACTTTACCACCCTACAATATTCTTATGAAATATATTATAATACACTATGGCAATGGACATTATTAAGGCATTTGCTTGATTTCTAGGTAACTATAACCATTTATGAACAACTACGTAGGTTTATAGCATGCATTGTAATATATCATCTATGCCATAAAATACTTTATAGTGTATTATACAGCAATCAGAATGCAGATTCATAGGGTGTGTTACTTAATTTTCGAGACCATTGAGACCACTGTCTACCTCTTTGTGGATGTGATTCCCAAAAACAGAAACCCAGTTTGATGTTAGTTTATGGGAATCTTTGTGAACACTGGCCCTGGGCTTGTTTTGGGTTGAATTAGCCAATGTTTGGACAACGTGTTGGCTTAGACTCAGCTCCCTGTAATGGGTTTTGACATTGTTAGCACGAGATAATCTCCCAGGGCTTAGTGTTGGGGTCATCTGATCTGAGTTTAATCTGATGTAAATTGGGTGCCCCTGACCCATGGAAGACAAAAGAGCTCAACAGCCCCCGAGGAAGGAGCTACTGAAGATCTTTTCTTAGATGCTTTTTTTGCAGTCTTACTCTCTGAAGCCAATCTTTTAATGCTTTCATGTCCACCCCCACATCTCTAACCTCTACCCCTACAAGAAGCCTCTCTTCTATCCTCTTGTCCTCCACCTCCCAGAGGACGACCCTTAGAACCACTGGCCTGGCCGATGAGAGCTTCTTGGCTTCGTCCTGCACTGTTTTTTTTTTTTTGTTTTTTTTTTTCCTTTTTTTTTTACAGCCCATGATAATAGTTTAGGAAGGTTGTAATTTCAGAAGTATGCAAGCGGCCCTCAGGAGTCGTTGCCATGGTTGCGGCCGGGTGGTGGGGTCTCGGAGCAAAGGGCCGAAGACGGCACCCAGGCGCTCTCCAAGCCTTCAGCACTTATACAGCCAGAAAAACAGATGGAAGAACACAGCATGACATGACGGAGTACAAATGTTGCATATATAGAAGCTCTTGAGCCACTGCATGTGAATCTGTACACAAGCACTCAAAGAGCTCAAACCAAAACCTTTGGGAAGAAATTGAGTGGCTTTTTAATAGAGATGTAATTATTCTACATCAGTACCTGACGTTTCCAATGCTTGTTCAGCTGATTTCAAATCCGCACAGCAATTTTCCACCAGTGGAAACTTTTGTAGAAGAGTAAGAGCTGTTATCACAGAAAAAGTGAGACAAACTCCCTTTTATTTCCCGTGATTTGAATAGAAATTCCCAGTGAGCATGGGATAGGTCATGCAGTGGAGCCCAACGTTTCTAATTCTTGTTACTTTTTTACTAAAATAATATTCAATTTTGCCAAGAGAAATTGTTTCAAAATGCTGTGTAATTCTCCATTAATTTTTTTTTGACCGCAGACAATCAGCGAGGGTCGGCACTCGGTTCGTATCACAGGGCTAAGCACCATTGACTTCCGAGGCGGATTTTCCAGGAAACACACTCTGGATTTCAAAATGACTTCCAGCAGACCAGTGCAAGGTCAGTTAGTCGGTTATTATGATTCCAAACAAACTATTTCCTCTTTTTTTATTTTTCTCTGAATAAATGTGAACAGGCTTTTTACAAAAAAAAATAGCATAGTACGTTGAATGCAGTTGTATTAGGGGTACAAATAGATTTTAAAGGTTTTTTTTGTGAAATATATAATTCTAATTCAATATTCAAACATTCTCTTGCTCTTTTGTCATTGTATGGTAAATTGTGCATAGTATTAAAATGACAATTGTCATTTTATTCAACCTAAAGTAACCTAAAAATTAAGTATTAATAAGCTATCAGTGTTTCCCCTAACTCCGGCCGTCCCCTAATTCCGGCCACTGCCATATATGGTGCAATTCTGCTCTCTCTCTTCGCTAATCGCATTGGGTAAAACAATAAAACATAAGGTCAAGCCTTAGTAGGGCATTTAAACATGCATGCAAAACTGCATGTGGAACACAACGCATTTCCATTTCGCAACAGATATTTCCCTCAGTGTAAAAGTTAGCTTAGCGGTTAGCATTCTTTTCTCTGAGGGGAAATCTACTGCCATTGTAATTCTTACATGTAGTGTACGGATACCCATACAGGACAAACGTAATCTCATTGTGAATCTCTGAAAACCACTGAATGTGGTAGCAACTGTCTCGTTTGACTGTCACAAGCAGGGGAAGTGGCCGAAGTTAGGGGGCACCAATAATCTTAGCAGTATTGCTAAGTATCTTAGCATGCTCCTGTATGATTCAACTGAAACATATTGAAGTCATCAAATCTGAATTTTGACTGACATCCCCACTCCCACTCTCTCTCTCTCTCTCATGTGCTTTCTCTATGTCTCACTCACAAACACACACCCAAACAGGAATCCCCACCTTCATCCTGTTGAACACAACGGGTCTATCTCGCCCGGCTCGAGCAGATCGTCTGGAGCTCCTCAGTATCACTGGAGGGGTGTTGAAGACACTGCCCATTCGTTACTTTCCTGACCGCAAGCCCTACAGCATCTGGAACATCACAGAGTTCCTACCTCCCAACGAGGCCTTCTTCCTCAAAGTCACGGGGTATGACCGGAATGGCTACCTCTTCCAGAGAGTATCCAGCGTCTCCTTCTCCAGCATAGTTCCAGGTCAGAGCCCAGAGGATTATGCTATTTGTTCTTAAAAAAGGAAACACTGCAAGTACACACAAGCACATTCACTTTATTATTTTCTTTTAGTTCTGGGGGAGATATGTTTGTGATTCTGTCTCTGATTTTATTTTGTTTTTGACTTCTTTCCACCAGATGCCCCCAAAGTGACCATGCCCTCTCAGACCCCAGGTTATTACTTACAGAAGGGTAGCATCTCCTGCCATGTGGACAGCCTGATTCCCTACACTGTTCGCTTCACTCGAGAGGGAGAACGCCTGGGCGTCGACCAGCTCTTCAAGTAAATATGAGATTCTTTAGGGGGAGAATGGAGGAGAAGTGATGAGTATGAAGTCACCCTTGGCACGTCATAAGCCATGTCCACTTTACAACACTTCAATCCAAAACCAGAGTTGATATAGTTATTAAAAGTATAGCAATGCATCAATATAAAAAGGAAATAAAAATCAAATATCATAATCCAACAAAAAGCTGGTGACGTTCTCAGAACAAGGAGCTATATGTGTTTGTGATTACTTGACTAATTTGAAATTGAATAAAAAGAGAAAGCTTAAAGATTTAACTGTGGAGGTGGAAAAATATCTCAATAATCATTGACTTATTTTCATAACAGGGAGTCTTCCAATGTTTCACTGGAGATTCCTCAGGTGTCTCTAAAGGATGAAGGCTACTACGAGTGCATTGGCATTAGCAGCGCTGGAACTGGACGAGCCCGGACCTTCCTGGATGTCTCAGGTAAGACATTCAGGTTTGATTTTTGGATTTGGATTCGGATATAACCAATTTCAGTCTTTAGAAATGACTCCCTTCGACACTGGTACCAAGCTGAGAAGGTAAAATGTAGCATATGGTTCCACTAAGAAAAGAAATATTTAATGTGCAGTGTACTTGAAATGTGTCTTCCATAGAAACTCTAGAGACGCTCCAAAGTATCAAGTCCAGAGATGTCCAGGAGTTGTCCTTTCATATAAGCCATGTGCTTAGGGGTGGGGCCAGTGCAATAGATGCAGGTAGTACTCCGGAACATTAGTGGATCCATTCTCACATGCACTGACTTTACCAGGAGTCTCTACTAGGGGGCTATCGGGATTAAGTCTGCCTAAAGTCTGGGATGAATGTTGCAGGTGATCACGATCACACATATAGCTCTTCTAGGTAAAATCTGGAAGATTTCTAGGTTACCATGCATGTGTGAAAGGGGCTTTAGAAGAGAACAATCCACGACCATTTCTTTTATGTTAGTTATCAGATGCTGCTAAGTCTGAAATAGATATTTTTGAAGAGCACCATCACCAGAATTCTCAGATTTGTTGCAGATCCGTTAGCAATGCAAAACTGGTTTGTAATGGAACCTATCATTTAGAATCAGCTCCGACCCAGGGGAACCCAGTACGTCAGTGAAACAGTGAAGCGTGACTGTTCTGTTCCTCTGCACTGGGCTATTGGCTGGTGTAAACACTGTGAAATGGTGTATAATAGATCACATGTGTGCAGTGCCAGGGGCCACCACAGTAATTATGATGCTGCCTTTTGCTGTTCCTTTTCAGTATTCATACAGCTCCTGAAGCATTTCTTGTACACTCCTATAGCCAAAGGTTTTTGGCCTCCTGCTTAGTTAACACTTTGTTTGTAAAAAATAGTCTGTCCCCCTTTATTACAATAAAAGCCATGGCATTCATCTGGGGATATTAGTAAGGTCAGGTATTAATTCCCGATCACAAATCAACTTCAGCTCATCCCAAAAGTACTGAAGAGAGCTCCATCACTCCAGAGAATGTACTTTCTCTGCTCCAAATGACACTTGACATTAAGTATGTTGACGTTACGGCCATGTTAAGCTGATCTACATGATTTTGTTTTTCTTTATCCTTTTTCTCTGGAGACTATTATAAATCTACAAACTTTTGGACATAGAGGGTAGACTCATCCTGCTCTGAATCTGAATATCGTAATACAGCAAATAAGGAAATAAATCTGGTGGTTACATGGGCTCCATGAGGTCTGCTGGCCAAGCAGGAGTTGTATTCCTCAGAAGAAATTAGCTGCTCAGTATGACTCAGGTTTACTTCATGCTCTGTGTAATGAACACATATAAATACACACACACACACACACACAATCGTGTATCTGTAAATTGTGGGGACATTACATAGACTTCCATTCGTTTTGTGGAGATTTAGCATTAGCTTTTCTGGAAGTACAACTAGCTTAAATCTAACCCAACCCTAACTTTATGATGAGCTGGTGGTCCCCACAAGGAAGGCAAGACCCAACATTGTGAGTACATAAACAGGAGGGAACAATGATTCAGATGAGCAACACTAGAATCTGGTTCCAGTTATTTTCTTTATACTTGGTATCTCCAGGAAGGCATATGATGGTCCTGTGATTTTGGGCATTGGAGGAGACCCTAATTGGTTGGAGATCTGACAACTGATGGTCAGGAATCTCTGAAAATGTCTTAAAGTGCTTTAATAGTAGATGGTTGTGTGTCTTTAAGAGATTTAGGAGCAGATGAGGTGCCCTTTTAAAGGAACATTAGATAAGATTTGGTATCTTTTATCCTTTTAAAAGCTCTAATCAGGCCACTACCTGTAGATGGTCAGGCTGCTGGCTCCTTCAAACCCTGGCACATGTGAATGAGGATTCCCACCTTAACTTTGCACATTACTTGTTGCCATTTATGAAACACTAACTCCCAGACAGCCCTCAGATCTGCCTTTAATTACAGCAACTGCAGCATAATCCCATGTTTTCAAGCTTCATTTCTCTAAGACTATGCTTTTTGGGTGTGCTAGTAGAAACCTGACTCCACGCTGTCCCCTTGCACAAACACACACGCTTCCTGTCTTCCGGACCCTCACTGATCACTCCACTTTTATAGTGCCGGACCCAGGTCACCAAATCCTGCTGATGCTGGAGGATCCTCATTATCCATCCGAAACCTTAGAAGCAGGGCTTTGCTCTGGAATTTTGATTTGGATATTTTGGAGTAATTAAACATTTTCAGCTCCAAGGAATCTTTTCTGGAGTTTGTCAGGGCAGTGGCTTAAAGCTTAAAGCTTTATCCCTGTGTTAAAGAGGCCGGTGCTAAGAGCATTCCCAGAGGGAAGGAATGTGGAGGAAGCCTTTCACAGGCTTCCTCAGCTATGCTTTGTTTATATGGTGCCAGTTCTTCTTTCAGAATATGACAAAGCACCTTTACACACACAACTATAAGCCAAACAATCTTTACAAATTAAAGTAAATAACAAGGGGACACAGTAGTCCTTAACGGAGTATTTCATTAAACGTGAGTTAAATCACGAGTGTGTAAATGAGCTACAAGCTACAACAGTACTGCTGGCTATTGTAGATCCCTCAGTGCCATTTCTGGACTGAGAACTGTCCACCAACCAAAACAACTCAGCTAACAGCATCCAGTGTCCACTGATGAAGGACTAGAGGACGACCAACACACACTGTGATGCAACAGATGAGCTGCTGTCTCTGTGTTTACATCTACAAGGTAGACAAGGTAGAGTCAGGTGTGTCTTACAGAGTGGACAGTGAGAGGACACTGTTGTGTCTGAGCCACTCATACCAATGTAATTCCATGTCGGTGTCACTGCAGTGCTGAGAGTGACAGTACCTGCTCTGTGGTGGGCTACAGGTTGTAATTGTAGAACTACAAAGTGCTCCTGAATAGTAAATGGAGCTGATAAAAAGGACAATGGATGTAGAAACAATGCGCTGGTTTAAATCTCATGGCTGATGAGTGTATATACAATGCTTTATAGGTCATGAAACTGAATCTTAATCCAAAACTTCCCTCTGGCCAAAGCTGCAGTTAAAAAAAACATGTTTTCCTGATACAGCTGACACACAGCCAGAGACATGATAAGCAGAGTGACAAGCCCAGCTCCCCCTTCCTTCCTAATTTATGCGCGGTTCTGTATAAATCCCCTCCTCTCATCTTAATCCACACATCTTTCATCACTCCTTCTCTTTCCCCTCGTAGATCAGCTTCAGTTTGGAGAGCTGTCAGCTCCTCAGAGTTCACAGACATACACAGGGTCTCAAATATCTGTTGAATAAGTGGCACAGACTGTGCTGTTTATGATGGTGCATACACATAATCTCTACAGGCCACAAAAGCAGTGAATTTTAAAAGTTTAAGAAGTTGTATAGACTACGTTCCATTTGTTAAAAATAAAACAACAGAGCATGTTCTTTTATGGAGGACAAAATTGACGTAAGAATAAATTTATGGATGAATCGAACGAACGAATGAATGAATGAATGAATGTAAGGATGGAATGAATAAATAAATCATGCACTAATAAATGCTTTAATATATTCATTGTCTGTAAGCGCTTATCCAGTTCAGGGTCGTGGTGTGTCCAGAGCCTACCTGGAATCATTGGGCACAAGGTGGGGAATACACCCTGTAGGGGGCGCCAGTCCTTCACAGGGCAACACACACACTCACTCACACCTTTGGACACTTTTGAGTCGCCAATCCACCTACCAACGTGTGTTTTTGGACTGTGGGAGGAAACCAGAGCACCCGGAGGAAACCCACATGGACACAGGGTGAACACACCAACTCCTCACAGACAGTCACCCGGAGCGGGAATCGAACCCACAACCTCCAGGTCCCTGGAGCTGTGTGACTGCGTATAAGTATAATTGTGTCATGAAAAAGGACATATCTCAGATTTATTTCTATATTTTCATATTTTATACACTTATTTATTTATGTATTTCTGAATTTCAATATTTATGTATATATTTAATTCCACATTTATTTATGTATTCATTCATATATTTTCACATTTCTACATTTATTAAATTCTATTTCTATTTCTGTGTCTTCCACTGAATGTGGAACGGTTGACACTCGGCTTTAAAACACAATTAATCAAAAATTTATCAAAATTCAGAACTTCTAATCTACATAATCTTGGTTTTTTTAGGTTTCATTATTTTTTTAAATTCTGTTATGTCCCCAATATGTGTTCTTGTACTGTCCCTTTAAAACCACACTACCACTCTGTAGTCACATGATTCTGCCCCAATTTGCCACATGGAGGAGAACCTAAACGCCGAAGCCAACCGAGCATCTCGAGCAGCTTGTACCAAAGAAAAACACAGCACCTGTGGTTTGGACGTGTTGCACTTTGACTTTAATTTAGACGACACTGAACAAAAAGAAGTCAAATGTAAACACTGTGAAAAAAAAACATTTCAACAAAAATTTCTGCAAAGCACAGTCAGCTTTCAAATAAATAAACAGTGCTCAGAAAACAAGAGAGGAACAAGCTCCTACATTAGCTTCTAAAAAATACAGCTTTAATGCTGGACCATACTGGAGTCACTGAACTATGAGGGTCAAAAATACAAAAACAAAATAGTCGTACATTAATTGTAATCATGGTAAAATATACAATTAATAATGATACTGATTTGCGCCCATATCACCCAGCACTAACATTTATGCACAGGAATATATTTTCACTGCATGGAGCCCAGCTGAAACCACCTCAGTAAAGGGTGGTGGACCGTGGTAGACACATGGGGGTCATAGAAATTTCAAATATTTCCATAAAATTTCATACATCATGCATTGGCCGAGTCTCTGGAGAGCAGTGAGTTCCCTCCAAAAACGGGGAATGGCCAGTTTAATCTCTCTCTTAACACAAATAGCGGTAAAATACCAGTTTCATACCACGTTCAATGTTAATGCAGCCTAAAGCAGGATTGGTCAGCTTGGCAAACCAGTTAATGGCTCAGTGGCTCTTGTGTCCGGAGAGTACTCTCGAAATAATGGGGACCTGACAATAGAGATTTGCGGAGACATACAGGAGCACATTAGATTGCATTCTTGCTTCATTTATTTATTTATCTATTCATTCATTCATTTATTCTTATGTCATTTTTCGTCCTTCACAGTTTTTGAGGAGATTGTATCCTTTTAAAATTGTAAAAGACGTACAGAGAAAGTCCTGTTGAATCACCACAGCTGTCACCATCAAGTAAACAATACTAAGGCCTCTGCAAGAGTTTCTGTTTGCCCTTTTTCTTTTTCAAGTATTTGACAGGAAATGTAACAGACAAAAAAAAGGAGAAAATTCACAAATCAAAGTCTTTGCTGGTGTCCTCAAAAACATAGGCTGTCCACCCCAGAGCCCTGACCGTAACTGTACATCATTGTATATATATTTCTTTAAGACTGAACAATGTGGAAAATATGTTTTAAAAAATGAATCTCTTTGATGTGTGTCCAGAGCCTCCTCCTTCTGTAACAGCGCCATTTAACGTGACATCATCTCCGGGCTCCGTGGCCTTGCTGACCTGTGTGGTGGTCAGCACAGTGCGCTTTAACCTGACCTGGCAGCGTGGGAGTGTGGACATTCGTCCGGACGTCCGGACACGTATCACCACTAACTTTTCCCTGGAGATCCAGAAAGTGACCCCCGACGATGCCGGTTGGTACGGCTGCACCGCCTCCAACGAGGGAGGAATGTCCAGCTCTCGCATCTACCTCAGCGTCCAAGGTGAGTGAGTGAGGCCTAACTAGCTACAGTCAGTCCACTATAGTGTGTCCATTTCACATCGTAATCTCCATAGAAAGCAGCAACCACACCAGAGCCACACTCAATGCCAAGCCTGCCCTAAAGGGGGCTATAAGAACTGTTCAGTGAGTCAGTGATTGGGTTGTGGAAGTAAACCTTGGGCCCAAGTTGAATGAGTCCTTCTCCAATGCTTCTAACTCTCCAGTGTAGGAGATTTAAACCTGGTGTGAACACATACAAAGTAACCACCCCCTACATTTTATAGGCTTCATTGTTGCTAGTCTTGTTTAATTGAGGTCAAAGGTATAAACTTCCCTTCGCAGCGATCTGCTGAGTTACTGCTTCCCCGGTGAGTGGAGGCGTTTATGTAGTGCTGCGAGTTCCTTGGTTCTGCGGACATTTAAGACATGCTGAGATTTATGCAGCTGGGTTTGGGACTGCTGGCAGAGCAGGCCCTCTCCCTCATGTCCAACACAAGATCCACTTTCAGCTCAGCCCTACACCAATATTTCACTCTAATAGTTTATGGGAAGTGAGAAAATGATTTACAGCCTGGTTTAACTTACTGTGCAGCAAAATCCAGCGCTTTCCATTCATACGGCTTTCTCTCTTCTCATTCTCTAAACATCTAGATCTATGGAGTTAAACCCCTCTTAGAACCAGAACCCAGTCACAGACCCAACACTAAAGAGTTGATCTAGGGGTCAAAAAGACTTAGGGCAGCGCTGTTAAATATGTTACATTATAATAGGGCTGTACCATTTTGTGTTGTTTATTATAATATTCAAACAACTTTATATTAAAAATGACCAAAAACACATATCATGGTTATAGCGATATTTTGGTTTGTGCAGTTATGAATAATATGGCATATTTTCTTTACGTGAGTCATTTGGGCACAAAAACAACAAGCTAGAAGCTTGTAACTACAAAAGGGGAAAAAACAACTAATCTGTTCCACCACCTCAAGCAGAAGCAACCAGTTGAGTACGAGGAAAATCAAAAATGCCACGACAGACTACATTGACTCATCACAGACATCTATTTTATATAAGTTGGTTTTATTTACTGTAAAGTTTTAAGTGTGTTTTTAATTTAATTTGTTTTCTACATGTTTATAGGTATGTACTAAATTAGCAGTCGCAGTCACACAGCTCCAGGGACCTGGAGGTTGTGGGTTTAATTCCCGCTCCAGGTGACTGTCTGTGAGGAGTGTGGTGTGTTCTCCCTGTGTCTGCGTGGGTTTCCTCCGGGTGACTTTCTGTGAGGAGTGTGGTGTGTTCTCCCTGTGTCTGCGTGGGTTTCCTCCAGGTGACTTTCTGTGAGGAGTTGGTGTGTTCTCTCTGTGTCTGCGTGGGTTTCCTCCGGGTGACTGTCTGTGAGGAGTGTGGTGTGTTCTCCCTGTGTCTGCGTGGGTTTCCTCCAGGTGACTTTCTGTGAGGAGTTGGTGTTTTCTCTCTGTGTCTACATGGGTTTCCTCCGGGTGACTGTCTGTGAGGAGTATGGTATGTTCTCCCTGTGTCTGCGTGGGTTTCCTCCGGGTGACTGTCTGTGAGGAGTGTGGTATGTTCTCTCTGTGTCTGCGTGGGTTTCCTCCGGGTGAGTGTCTGTGAAGAGTGTGGTGTGTTCTCCCTGTGTCTGCGTGGGTTTCCTCCGGGTGAGTGTCTGTGAGGAGTGTGGTGTGTTCTCTATGTGTCTGCGTGGGTTTCCTCCAGGTGACTATCTGTGAGGAGTGTGGTGTGTTCTCCCTGTGTCTGCGTGGGTTTCCTCCAGGTGACTGTCTGTGAGGAGTGTGGTGTGTCCTCCCTGTGTCTGCGTGGGTTTCCTCCGGGTGACTATCTGTGAGGAGTGTGGTGTGTTCTCCCTGTGTCTGCATGGGTTTCCTCCGGGTGACTGTCTATGAGGAGTGTGGTGTGTTCTCTCTGTGTGGAACTAACATGTAACTATAACGTATATGATTTCGGCGTTTTAGAAGTACACTATGGCATACAAAAGTGACAATGCATAGACATAACTGACTTAATGGATAAAAAATGGCTTAAGACTCCTTGCCAAAATGATGTATTTAACTCCTTAAGCTGCAGATTTCTCCAGGCATTTTGCACTGAGACTGATCTGTTTTCTTTCTAGTTACAGAATAATAAGGCATAGGATTTTAAAGGGCCTAGGATTTAAGGGGTTAATACTCTCTTACTCACACTTGAAGGGAGTGAATCCTCTACCTTTTCCTCCTATTTGTTGAGTGATGAGGGCCTCTATGTACCATAATAATCCTCTCTAAGACATGAGACTTCTCTTCTTTTCTCTTCTCTTCTCTTCTCTTCTCTTCTCTTCTCTTCAAATCAAATCAAAATCAAAAGTATTTGTATAGCGCTTTTCACAACTGATGTTCAGCTTCACAGAATTCCCGTAAGACAAAGATTTAACATGAAATGTAAAAAAACAAATTGTAAAACCCTCAAGTGAGCAAGCCAGGGGTGACAGTGGCAAGGAAAAACTCCCCCAGCTGAGGAAGAAACCTTGGGAGGAACCAAGGCTCACAATGGGTGACCCATTCTCCTCTGGTCAATCTACTGGTAATAATAGTTAGTAGTCCGTAAGAAGCTGTTCTCTTCTCTTCTCTTCTCTTCTCTTCTCATCTGTCTCATTTCTTTCTCACATTGTTTCCAAGTTGTAGTTTCTGTTGACTGTTTCAGGCTGACATTTCAAACAGCTGTCATAGAGAGAGAGTGTGTGTGTGTGTGTGTGTGTTATGTGTAATCACCACCTGTTGGGACTCCTGTGCTGTCCTAGTCATTATGACCTCTTTGAAGTGGGACTGCTGACATAGTGAAGCTATGGACAGAACAGATTACCCAGAGTTCCTTTATGGTTCTGTCACTAGCTGACAGACACACACACACACACACACACACACACACACACACACACACACACACACACACACACACAAACACATTTCTTAATTCTTGTTTGTGTTATGGGCTCACATTCTACAGAAATCATTCTTAATAAATATAGAAAGGCTTACATATGTTTATATTGGTGGCATTTCCCGCACATTTTTTCTATGTATCTGTAGCTTCAGTCTATACAGGCATGTAGTCATCTTAAAAGGGATGGAGCCCTAGATCCTAAATGAATGTGCTTAATGCACTCAACATGTATTTTATCATAACATATTCTCTTTAAAAAGCCCGTATCAATTGTGTTCACTTATTGTATGGTTTTATGTTTCAAAAAGCCAGACATTTTTAAAATACTATTTTCTCATCTGTTTTTCATCCCTTAAATTTAGACAACCTGTTTTTGTTAATGTCCCTTTAAACCTCATATACCTAAATGACCTCTGTTCTGGTTGGCTGCTTTGTTTTGTGTCTTGTTCAGAAACTATTATGAGCTGCGATGGTCTTTTTAGCACTAGTAAAAATAGATAAATAGCTTGTTATTGGTTAAATAAAAGGATATACACTTAAAGGAGGGTAATATGGGTGTGTATGTTTTAATATTTAATAGTTTACAATTAACTTTCTATACAAGCTATGTATACTAGGCATACAGCCTTGAAGAGTAAAGAACTGAGCCCATTTTGAGTAGAAGATGACTGAGAAACCCATTCATGGTGTACCAGGCAACAGTTTAAAGGAGTCTTGAAAGGAACACCGTCTTACTTTAGACACCTTTGACATCAATATATAATCATGTGAAATGATTATTTCAAGTCTATTTAAAGAGTCAGCTGTTATTTACGAGTTTAAGGAAGACTACAAGCTGTAGTTTGATGTCTAAAGTAGATGTTGGAGGTGTTTTGAGCTGGTCCCTGAGGCTGGATAGCTTGGTGGAGGCTGTCCGAGCTGTTAAATGTGAGCCTGAGGCGAGCCGACTCTATTAGAGTGCGCTTTAGTGACTAAGATCTGGGATAATTACAGCTTTACAGCCAGGTACAGGACAGCCCCTCAACAACCAAAGCATGAGTGATCCAACCCTGTATCCAGTCATGACTAACACAACAGTTTAGCAGTGTGTATAGATATAGTGTGTTTTGTAGGGTGACCAGACGTCCTCTTTTACCCGGACATGTCCTCTTTTTTAGAGGACGGAATTGCACAAACGTCCGGGATTTAGTTTTTCTAGAGCTTATATAGAACTTCGAGAAGTGTTTCGTTCACAAACTAGACCCGCCCTCCCCTGCTCCGATTGGTTCACTTGAGTGAGAAGGGGGCATGGTAAAGTAGCCTAAAATCTTCTGATTGGACGGTCTGACTGTTGAGCTACCATTATTGGTCGATAACTTTCTCTGTAAACATTTAATTGGTCAGTCTGTATGTCAGAAGTCGTCCACCCCCCCTTACTCCTGTTTTATGAGATGTGTGCCTATCAAATGTGGTGGTGGAGTGTAAGTTTAATTCTGACAAAAAAAAGCTGTGGAATATGTGAGTGATGCACCAAAAATAAAAAATAAATCCTTGCCCCAAAACAGTGATGAAATTTGGGACACAAAACAAAAAAAAATAAAACAAAAATGAAAAAATAATACCACCTTAAATTGTGCAGCAGAACTTTGTCTACCACCTTAAATGCTGCAGAAGTTACATTCTGGCAATCAAACTTGTAATTAAAAGTTTCTGTTTCTCCTTACGTGGTCAAAGTCGTCTCTGGAGCATGAGTTACATTCAAGTGCTGTAGCATTTAAGGTGGAATAGAACATCAGGATTAGCTAATCTGAAGATAATTCATTCATTATCTGTAACCGCTTATCCAGTTCAGTGTCAGTCTGGAGCCTACCCAGAATCACTGGGAACAAGATGGGAACACACCTTGGAGGGGACACCAGTTCTTCACAGGGCAACACACACACACTAACACAAACGGACACTTTTGAGACGGCAATCCAGTTACCAATGTGTTTTTGGACCGTGGGAGGAAACCGGAGCACCCGGAGGAAACCCACGGGGACACTGGGAAAACACACCAAACTCCAGATCCCTGGAGCTGTGTGACTGTGACACTACTTGCGGCACCACCGAGCCGCCAATTTATTTTCAGCATATATATGAAAATAATAATAATAATAATAATAATAATAATAATAAACCTTGCATTTCGTTGTAAAAGGTAGACATGTTTTATACTGACTTTCTGCTGTTGGTCTCCTGTTTTCTTCATAAGGAATGGGTTAAAGATGGAATTGGAATGAACCTGTTTTGGAGAAGCTCCTGTGTGTTTTAAGTCTTGATCCACTCACAGATATCTTGTCTGTATTGCCACTGTTTAGGTCTTTGCTTATTTCAGTCCATTTTGTTCTCTTTGAACTGAAACCAAATAAATCATTGTGGACATTTTCTGTGGAAAATTTCTATGGCTGAATCTTCAATCCATCCCTAATGCGATTGATCCTCCCCCACCCCCAGCCCCTCCGGTGGTGTCTGTAAACCCTCAGAACCAGACGTTCAGTACAGGAGAGGAGGTGTGGATCAGATGCTCGGCTAAAGGCTTCCCCACTCCCACAGTGGTGTGGACACACAATGACATGTTCATCATGGGCTCCAGCAGGTATTAACTAGGAAGTCCTTTCACTCCTTAAATACCTCATACATTTTCCTGTAGGCAATCTCTTCTGTGGTTGTTTCTGGTGGACTCATGTTATTCTCTCATGCTCCAGGCACAGGATGACCCCAGATGGGTCACTGGTCATCAGGAACATGGTGCAGAAGGATGCAGGGGCATACGGCTGCTTGGCCAGTAATGTGGCAGGAACAGACACCCAGACTGCCCTTCTCACATACATCGGTCAGTGCATTCAAAAGTGTCTTGTCCGATATGGATCCAAGTCGAATTTTTTCTATGACCAAATGCATTTTGAAAATCATTGGAGTGAAAAACAGTGTTTAAAATTGCATACATTTTGTGTACATTCGTTTTTATTGTTTTTATAATTGTTTGAGTTGAAATATAGATGGCATGATCTTATACACCAACACCAAATTCTAACATTCTTTTGCACTGAACTCAGGAAAGTAATTATCTGACCTTGTCTCTGAATCTGAAGAGTCTCCTCAGGTCACTGTCCCCCAGAGCAGAATGCTGATAGGCCTGGGACAGACGGTCATCATGGAGTGTAAAGTAACAGGAATTCCTCAACCAGAGGTTCTGTGGTACAAAGGTAAAGTGATCCCTCCTCAACATGCATTTATCTAATAACATTATGTCCTAAACGCACACGACATGACTAATTGAGCAACGTAGGAGAGCTTCGTGACATGTCACTTTATGTCTAAACCACGTGTCAAATCTGCTTGTCCAGTCAGAACATATATCACCCACTGACCAGTTGAAATGGTTGTGGGTCCTAGATACTGACCCTAGATGAAATGGCTTGCTGTAATGCTGGGTATTCACACATATGCTCATCCTGCAGGTGATCAGCAGGTGAAGGCCTCTGTTTTCGTGAGTGTGGATCCACTGCGGGGGTCTCTGAGTATTCGTCAGACGGAGGACTCGGACGCTGGGGATTACATCTGTGCGGCAGTGAACCTGGCAGGAACTGCACAGGGCAAGATCACACTGGACGTGGGCTGTAAGTGTTAGTGCTCTGTATAGTAAGACGTTTGTGAAAATCCGCATCTGATATTTCCTTTGAAATGTAGGGTACTCTTAGTTAGTTTGTCCCTTTTTATAGAAGCAACCTCTTCTCTTCAGGGGAGGCTGTAAACTAGATGTTTGAAGATTTTCCTAGAGGATTTGATGGCCATGAGAGCATTAGTGAGATTATGTGCTTGTAATTCCATCACTCTGGAGTATGTTGTTCTGCTGCTTCCTAGCTCAATGCCTAGCCCACCACTGGCACTGAGCTGGATGAAAATTGTGGTATACAGGGGTTGGACAATGAAACTGAATCACCTGGTTTTAGACCACAATAATTTATTAGCATGGTGTAGGGCCTCCTTTTGCGGCCAGTACAGCGTCAGTTCGTCTTGGGAATGACATATACAAGTCCTGCACAGTGGTCAGAGGGATTTTAAGCCATTCTTCTTGCAGGATAGTGGCCAGGTCACTACGTGATGCTGGTGGAGGAAAACGTTTCCTGACTCGCTCCTCCAAAACACCCCAAAGTGGCTCAATAATATTTAGATCTGGTGACTGTGCAGGCCATGGGAGATGTTCAACTTCACTTTCATGTTCATCAAACCAATCTTTCACCAGTCTTGCTGTGTGTATTGGTGCATTGTCGTCCTGATACACGGCACCGCCTTCAGGACACAATGTTTGAACCATTGGATGCACATGGTCTTACTGGTGCAATGCGTAATTAATGAAGATTGGCCACCAGGCTGCTCCAATTTAGCCATGAAACCTCCCACACTAAAATGACAGGTGTTTCAGTTTCATTGTCTAGTCCCTGTATATGCAGCTTCTCTACAGTGTGCCCATGTCACTTCATGCTTTTCTATGAATATTATACACTTGTGGAATTTAATGCAGTAGACCATGCACAGTTTATGTTTCTAACCATCATCTTGCCATTCCCAAATGGTCAGTGGTTTTCTTGGTTGTTTTGGAAAAAAATATCTATCCTCTCTTCCTCTCTCTAGCCGCCCCTCTGTTCATCCGGCAGCCGTCTGATGCGGCCGCAGACATCGGCTCCAACGTCACACTCTCCTGTCACGCTCAAGGTCATCCAGAACCTCGCATCTTCTGGAGACGAGAGGACAACTCTCCCCTCTTCTCCCGTCGCCATGGACACAGCACCATCACTCAGAAGAGGAGTGGAGACCTGCTGATCACAAGTGAACATCCAATTTCTTCAAGTTATAGTTAGAGTTGTCAGCAAAATTCTCAGATCCCATGCAGATTACGTTATGTTGATATTCTCTGTGAAATGTGCATGAAACAATGTATAAATATGCCATTTTCAGCTTTTCCCCCAATTTTTATTTCTTTGTTAAATATCTACCCCCACTTTAATCATTGCAAATCATCCAGGACTTCCCCCAATCTCATAATTCCAACAAACTGAGAGAGTGAAGTCTAGCACAGACTGTAGGTCATTTTCCCAACCCCTAGAGGCTGAGTTCAGTGATATTCTTGGATTTCTGATGACAGGAGAGCACTATATTTTGGCTTTAGATTCATACTTTAAAGCAGTTACCTGGCTGTGCTTTGTCAGTTATGTCTTGTTGATTTGAAACAGCTTTTGCATGAAACTAATCCAGGTTTTTTTTTTCTTTGTCCTTTAGACCTCTGGGTAGAAGATGGCACCACTTATGTTTGTGAGGCTCAAAACCAATTTGGCAAAATCCAGGCCAAAGCCAGAGTCACTGTCACAGGTTTGGGTAAGATACCTCAGCCACTCTCTGTTCCCAATTACTTACAAATCCACTTTAACGATGATTTGTAGTCACCTAGGCTTAAAATACGATCAGTCCATTTCTGGAAAAATGCATTTGAAGCTGTAATTTTTGACACATTCCCATAAAGTTTTTTTTTTCAAATGTTCCCAAAGGCTGTTATGGCACCACAGCACAAATGAGAAATTACTTATATCACATTTGTTCATAAATATTTGGAACTCTGGGACTTCCTTTGGAAACTAAAACTGCATTTAAGCACACATCACCCTGACTACCTAAGATTGCAATCACTTTGGCGATCATACTTCATTTATCAGTGAAATGAACATTTAATTTTGGATCAGGATTTGGATCTGGGTGGATATATTTCAGTCTACAGGAAAATCTTTCACATTCACTAAACTAACCTGTCAGAATTAGTATAGCTTATGTTTTTGAGAAGAGCTTGATACCCCACTAGCTGAGGCTTGGCATTAAGCAATGTGACCTTAGGCCAACGTGCGGCTGCACCAGCGCAAACTGACTCAACATCTGTCTCAGCAATAACTGACCCTCATGACTTTACACCTTATAGTTTCTCCTGTAATTCATTCATTCATTCATTCATTGTCTGTAACCCTTATCCAGTTCAGGGTCGCGGTGGGTCCAGAGCCTACCTGGAATCATTGGGCATAAGGCGGGAATACACCCTCGAGGGGGCGCCAGTCCATCACAGGGCAACACAGACACACACACATTCACTCACACACTCACACCTACGGACACTTTTGAGTCACCAATCCACCTACCAACATGTGTTTTTGGACTGTGGGAGGAAACCGGAGCACCCGGAGGAAACCCACGCGGACACGGGGAGAACACACCACACTCCTCACAGACAGTCACCCGGAGGAAACCCACGCAGACACAGGGAGAACACACCAACTCCTCACAGACAGTCACCTGGAGCGGGAATCAAACCCACAACCTCTAGGTCCCTGGAGCTGTGCGACTGCGACACTTTCTCCTGTAATTCTTATTCATATTATGAAAAAATAATCTGACTGACACCTAGTGGTCTGGATGTATCAGGGTTTGTGAACCCATGTTTTTTTAACGTGGCACCCTCTATGGAGCATTAGTCAATTAATATATGATTGCTGTTTTTCTGTGGTTAAGAAATTTGTAAAAGTCAGTCAGTGAGTGTGAGATGTCCAGTCTTTTTATAATCTGTTATTAATTTAAAACTTTAAAATTCTGGTTTCCTCAAGGCTTTGGTTCAAAGTTTTCAGTGAATGGCTGTGTATATGTCAATGCAGCTGTATGTGTGTGTGTGTGTGTGTGTGTGTGTGGTCTTTAAAAACAACAGTTACACCAAATGTATGCTAAAGGTCAAGAATTGCAGCACTCACATGAGTCTCAGTTGTCCCATAACTTCTTGGTCTGTCCCACTGGCCCACTTTTTATACATCCTCAAGGGTAGTCATGGAAACTTAGCAAGCAAAACAGCAGAGGTGTGGTCAGTCCACTCAGAGTTCTGTATCGGCCGCACACTTAACATAAAAACACAAACACACCGAGTATCCATGGGTTACACAATATGGCCAACTTCCAGCACTTCTTTGGAAGGTATTAAACTAGATGTTCTGAGAGTATATGATGGTATTCAGCCACAAGAACATTGTGAGGTAAGATACTGATGGATGATTGATTAATTGAGAATCAGAAAACCCACTTCGACTCATCCCCAGGTGAATTCCACAAAATGTAGAAAAGTGGGAATGCAGCAGCAGCACAGAAGATACAAGGTTTTATCCCAAGACTATAGAAGAATAGGCTCAGAACTTCTTTAGAGGTGTATAAAGTGTGTTTTTGACATATGTTCTGTCAGTGTGGTATGTGTGAAGACTGTGCTTGCATCTGGAAGCCATATTGAATCTCTTTATCTTTTCCTCTGGCTTCTCACATTTGACAGTAACCAGAATGTCAAAGGAGGGTAGTGTTCAGATAACGTAGAGAGTAGTGGTGTGAGTTGATTAAATAACGTAATTGCGTCAATCACAAAGACACTGCTGTACGATTAATCGCATGTTAAAATGCTAGCATTTCCTTGATGTTTGAGTGATGTTCCTTGATGTAGAGTGGCATGCATTCATCCTATCTTCTTAATTATAACATTTCAGAGTAGTTTTCATGATATTTGAATTTGAATCGCTTAATTTGCTTGGTTAAAGTTTCAGGGTGAAGGTTAACTTCAAACACAATGGCAGACACAAGTTTTAATTGAGACGATTGCAGCATGTAGTTCACAGCTCATACAATTAACAGTTACATATTCAGCTTCAACCACTTTATATGAGATAAATGTGTGGATAGCAGGATAGTATAATGTTTATACTTTCTCATACGTGTGTGTGTGTGTGTGTGTGTGTGTGTGTGTGTGCATTTGTAGTATCTCCTGTGATAGCTCTGAGTTCTGCAGAGGTCAGTGTGATCGAGGAGCAGCAGGTCACTCTGCCCTGTGTCCTCCTGGCTGGAAACCCACTGCCTCAGAGACACTGGCTCCATGAAAACACACTGGTAGGATTAAAACTCACAGCACATAATTATCATATAAATAATACACCTTCATAGCTTTTGCTGCATCATTAAGAACATTTCAGTTTAATATGATCTTTATATGACCATATTTATATGATACTGTGCGAACCTCCCATCCCTTTTTTAAAGAAATTAGTTATAAAGCAATACACTTTATTCAGGAAAAATATATTTAATGATATAAAGGAATTGGTATTTGTAAATAATTTAGTAAATAAAGAGTGTTGCCTGGTCTTTGCACTGTAGATTGTGTCTTCATATCTGTCTGTTGTGTGTGTTATAGGTGACCTCAGGTCCGTATGTGAGTATCCGGCGGGATGGCAGTCTGCACATAGAACGAGTCAGTGTTCAGGACGGGGGGGAATACACTTGTGTGGCTGAAAATGTGGCAGGATCCAGCAACCGCTCCACCAATGTTCACATATACGGTAAAAAGGGGATGATCGGTTTTGTGTTGTGTCTTTGATGAGAAGCACTGTATAGCGCCCCTAGTGGCGCAGTTCCTAAACGTCAGTGAGTGAGTGAGCGACCAACCAGTTCCATGAGTTGGACCTTCAATCCCATAATAATCAATTGGTAACTGAAGCCACAGATTTCGGAAATACAAATTTTTGCCATTCTTCTGTTGCAGAAGTCTTCAGCTTCAACATACACAAAACGATCACTATATTAGGAACACCTACATTGTGTCTACACTCACTGTCCATTTTATCAGCTCAACTTGATCTCCTTGTTTGACTGTGTTGGTAAAACATATGTCAGTGGCTACGAAGAATACAAGGATAAGGAAAAACTTTAAAATGAAGCTATACATTATTCATCAAACTGCTTTCACCACCATGACATACAAAATAAAGCTCTATTTTCCCTCACTGTACCTCCACCACACACACATCCACTCTCCCGTACAGTATCCCGCCATCATTAATGCATGTGTGATTTGAGACAGAGCGCACTGAAAACAGAAGCAGCTGTGTGGAGCCGTTCGGTCCAGAACCGAAATACAAGAGAAGGAAAATGGGCTCCCATTTCTGTTATTGGAAGCAGTTTTCATATCCATGTACGAGTCCACCCTCACAGACAGGAACTGACCATGGCATGTGGAAAGTAGGTTTTAAGAGTCTGAACTAGGTCGTTCCAGTGCACCACGCCTTGGTTTTAAGAGGCATATGAACAGGACTTTACAGACATTTACTACTGCTTACAAGCAGTGTAAAAATGCCAGAGTAAGGATTTCCATGTTGTTTGTGAGTGAGAACCAAAGATACAATACGCAATTGAGGATGACCCCTTATATCTAGTGAATGTCGTTACTGTCACCCTGAGCTGTCCACAGCTCATATAACCTCCACAGACAAGCACGGAGTGAAATGGGACACTCTGGAGGAGCTCCACATGAACGTTAGATCACCGAGTCCAATGCCAAGCATCAGCTAGAGGGGTATAAATGTGGCTGTGATGTCAGTTGGCTATGTAAACATGACTGAGATCAAGTAGTGATGTTGAATGATTCATTTTTGGAATTGGAAGTACTCTATTACTCCAAATTATGCAGTTAATCTGTTCCATAGTCCAGAGGGAGTGTTATTTCTGACTTTTGGCGTCGAGCATTGTAATGTTTGCAAAAACACAAGTGAGGTAAGCCTAATATGTTTGCATGTGTGTGTGTGTGTGTGTGCCTTTCTATTCCAGTGATGCCCACCATACAACATGGCCCACAAGTGTTCAGCACCATTGAGGGCAAACCCATTTCTTTGCCCTGCCGTGCACATGGAGTGCCCAAACCAGACATCACATGGGCTAAGGTATATCTATCTTCACACACACACACACACACACACACACACACACACACACACACACACACACACAACAGCTCTTTGCCATAAGGTCCACAATCTTTGGGGCAGGGTGCCATTGAGGTAGTTATGAAACTATTGAGGGAGGCTTAATTTTCAGCGCAAATTTATATCCACCTTTTTCAGAGTGTGGTGGTCTTCCAGTTCATGTTGTCAGTTGCTTGGCACGATGGGTTTGGATTTATCCCAGAGAGCAAGACTGGAGATGTCTGCTAAAGCCACATCTAGACATGTGCCTCATAATTTATTTATATCTCAATGGCCTTTCAAGAACAGCAAGTCTGAATCCAAGTCTGCATGGGGTATCCAGGTGTGTGTGTGTTTCATTTCTCTGGCATGCCTTTCGCCCTTATGAACGCTTAGTCCAGCTTTTGGACTCGTAAAAAGCATAGTTAAAGGGAATGGGACGATGGAGGCGTATGAAATCAGACGCTCTGTAAACTCCGCATTAGTCTCCAGGTTGTGGATGAGTTCCATTTTGTGTCCAAACCGTGATGTAACCACCCCTTGCACGAGAGCCCTGAGAAAGCTGTGAAACTGTGATAGCTCCTTTAATAATGTATCAAATCCATACTCTGGGCATGCTGTGGATTTCACAAAGAGCGCTGTAGAAGAGCTGGTCCTGGCACAGCAGGTAGTGTTGCAGCCACACAGCTCCAGGGGCCTGGAGGTTGTGGGTTCGATTCCCGCTCCAGGTGACTGTCTGTGAGGAGTTGGTGTGTTCTCCCCGTGTCCGCGTGGGTTTCCTCCGGGTGACTGTCTTTGAGGAGTTGGTGTGTTCTCCCCGTGTCCGCGTGGGTTTCCTCCGGGTGCTCCGGTTTCCTCCCATGGTCCAAAAACACACGTTGGTAGGTGGATTGGTGACTCCAAAGTGTCCGTAGGTGTGAGTGTGTGAGTGAATGTGTGTGTGTCTGTGTTGCCCTGTGAAGGACTGGCGCCCCCTCCAGGGTGTATTCCCGCCTTGCGCCCAATGATTCCAGGTAGGCTCTGGACCCACCGCAACCCTGAATTGGATAAGGGTTACAGACAATGAATGAATGTACATATATTGTACGATATTTTTTTAAATATTAATTAATCATTTCACCAAACTTCAACAGTTTCATCTAATTATGTAAACGCAGTATCACTACTGTGGCGTTCAGAAGGTAGATTACATTATACTTATGCTGAAATGCATATAAAATATTACAAATTAGTCTCACTCTTACATTTACACTTCTCTCTCTTTTCCTGAAACTTGTCCTCAGCAGATTCTGAGATGCTAATTTAAAAAATAATCAAAACTACACTGAGATTAGCGCTGGGCAAAATGAGCGCAAATCAATATCACGATTAATTGTACATTTGACCACGATAGCAATTCATTTTGTTTTTGTATTTTTGACCCTCATAGTTTAGTGACGAGGCTTGAACTGTAAATATGCTCCAGTATTAAACATGGGATATTTATTCAAATGTTGCCCCTTGAAACTGCACTTGAACAGTTTACTGCTGTCTTTATTAAACATCAAATGTGTCAGCAGACATAACAGAACAGGGCAGTTGTGTTCTCCTACAAGCATGTTAAGCCCCAATGTGGACTGATGTAGTTAGTGGGTTTAACATGAAGGACTTATCCTGGGCAGAAGAGCTATTGGTATTCTAATCTGGGTCAGCATACAATAGCACACCAGGATTATTAAATATTAAAGTCATGGTCTGTTGATCAAGTTTGGAGCTTGGATTGTGTTTGTCAGATGTCAGAGGAAATGTATATGTTTCTTGTCTGATGCATTTTCTTCAGATTATTATTCAGCCTGATTAGGTATCAGTCTGAACCTGGTCCCACATCATTTTCACTGTTAACCGATCATACAGTCCTCTACAGGACCTTAAATACAGAAAACAAATGTTTGTGTGTGTGTGTGTGTGTGTGTGTGTGTGTGTGTGTTGTAGCGTGGGGAGCCCCTGGACATGAATGGAGGGCTGTTTTCTCTGGAAGATGATGGTAGTCTGCTCATTGTCTCCCCGAGTGGCCAGGAGTCTGGAGAGTTTGTGTGTACAGCCACTAATGCAGCCGGATACAGCTCCAGAAAAGTCCAGCTCACTGTCTATGGTCAGAGTCCAAAGTAATCTCAAGACTCTCTCTCTCTCTCTCTCTCTCTCTCTCTCTCTCTCTTTTTCTATCCCTCTCTATCTCTTTCTCTTTCTCTCTCTTTCTCTCTCTCTCTCTCTCTCTCTCTCTTTCTCTCTCTCTCTCTCTCTTTCCTCTTACTTTATATAATTAGGTTGTTTCTTTGTTTTCTTTTCTTTCTAACTTTTCTTTTAACTCATTTTCTGCACATTATTCGGTATTCCTCTCTATTCCATGTGTATCTTTCTTCTTCTTTTTTCTTTCTTTCTTTCTTTCTTTTGATTTTGCATGAGTCCTTCACTATCCCTTGCTCTCTATCTCACACTTCTCTCTCTCTCTCTCTCTCTCTCTCTCTCTCTATTTTACACACACACACTCACACACACACACATCTGTCCAGCATGTGTGCTGCAGTTTCTGTGTTATTCAGAATGACTCCCTTGTTCTCAGTTCAGAATACTATTATATACATGTTTACAATTGCCTGGAGTGCGTCATACATGGGTTTTGTTGTTACTGTTTTTTTATTTTAGGGGCAATTATATATCTCCTCTTTTTTCTTTAGTTTCAACACTTTGTGTGTGTGTGTGTGTGTGTGTGTGTGTGTGTGTGTGTGTGTGTGTGTGTGTGTGTGTGTGTGTGTGTGCACACATTATGTGTTTGTTTAAACTGCAGTGAGACCCAGGTTGAGCGGTGGTGGAATCGAGGAGCTGTTAGACCTGTCAGTTAAACTCGGCGATGATGTCACACTGCCCTGCGAGGTACAGAGTGTCCCTCCTCCCATCGTCACCTGGGCCAAAGACAAACAACTCATATCCCCTTATTCCCCCAGGTGAAAATGCACATGTACAGGACATACACACTGCCCAACAGACATCGAGACATTCCTTGTTGTCCTCTGAAATTTAATTCTGAAAATGTAGTGCTGTTTGCGGGTTCGAAGGTCACAGCCATTCAGGTTGTGATTTTTGGTTTTGTTCTTTAAACAGGTTCTTTGCTTATGTATTTTGGGCAAAATGGCAAGTATTGACTCTCTCTCTCTTTCTCTCTCTCCCTCATCTTCTCATTTCCTGTCTTTGATGTTCAACATTATGTTTAACTGATGGAAAATCATTAAAGTTTGGTTTGTTGTCAGCACCTAATACAGAGACGCACAAGAGCAACTCTGTGTTTTTAAAATCCCGACTATGGCCTTAAGGAGAGATTGTGGTCGGATTAAAATTACACAGCAATCAAACTCTCCCTCTGAGGTATAATTTTGGGAGTTTGTCAGTGTGCTCCATAGACGTTTGTTGTGGTTTTGTGGCCAGTGTATGAAAGCAGAGTGTGTGTCTGACTGTTTTCTTTTAAAATGATGAGTTCTTCCATGGTTCACATTCACCACAATCGCCACATTTAATCTGCAGCATCCTTACTCCTCACTTCTCTGTCTGATAGACACATTCAGCTAACCTCAGGCTCCATGAAGATCACAGAGACCCGTCTCACAGACAGTGGAATGTACCTGTGTGTGGCCACCAACATCGCCGGCAACTTCAGCCAGTCTGTCAGACTGAGCATCCTTGGTAAGAACTGCTGGCCGCATTTGATTGGTCAAACAATTAGAACCTTTGTGACATCATTGCTTTCGCTTTTGTTGGTTTGCTGCTTATTGATTTTTCCATAGGTTTTTGTGGATGACAAAAAATGGCAGCACAGTTTGCCATTGGGTTACAATCTTAGACTATATCATTGTATCATATAGCATATGAACATCTGGTTTTCACACTAAATTGCAGGGAATGGTACAAATGGCTAGTGTGGTGTTAATATTCTATTTTATTGTTCCTATAGGAAATTTGATGCCACCTCAACTCACCAGCCATAACATTAAAGCCATCTGTTTCTTTCTACAGTCATTCTGCATTTTATCAGCTCCACTTACTATATAGATGCAGAGTGTTGTCCTACAATTACTGTTGTTCATCTGTTCCTCTGCATACTTTATTTGCCCCCTTTCACCCCCTTCTTCTATGGTAGGTACCCCCAAAGAACCATCTTAATAGGGGTGGTGTGCTAGTATGTGTTGTTCTGGTCCGGATGGGTCAGACACAGCAGTGTGTCTGTAGTTTAAACACTGTGAGGATGGAATGTACACTCTATAATACACACCTACATTGTTAGTTCACCTTACATGTAAATACCTGTTGGGGTTACCTGGATATGTTTAGTTGGTCAGGTACTCACACACCAGTGTCACCGCAACACTGAGAACAATCCACCAGCCAAATAATGCTCAGTGGTGGTCCTGTGAAGGTCTTGACTGATGAAAAACAGGATGAAAGTATGCAGAACAACAGATGGATATATGTCTGTAATTGTAGAACTGCAAAGTGCATCTCTAGGGTATTTGGAGCTGATAAAATGGACAATGAGTTTAGATACAATAAGGTGGTTTATAAAGTTATGGCTCACTGGTTATTTTCATTGACATTTTACTTAGTGGTTTTAATGTTATCTTCAAGTTCAACAAATCCCCATTCAAACCTTTTACTAATTCCTACACTATGTATTTTATGAGCATGGCCTTTACATACACACAAGCTCTGTTTGCTATTCTTTGTGGACAGTACTAAATGTTCTACAATGAAGAATAATACCCATACAAACTAGCCTTGAGACAGTTGAGATGCATTTCACCAACTGGGGCTTGAAAGGTCCATTTAACATCAAGCGCTAACAATGGTGGCATGTAAACACAGCCATGTCTTTACACATGCTAATCCACTAACCCCTGAGGCATTGGACTGTCAGCATGCTTGCAGCAGCTGGACTTAGATCAGATTGAGCAAACAGCTGTGTGTGACACACTCTGCTGTGAAATCTGATTACACAGCAGCCCTGAGTCCGAGAAACTGTCTGAAACTGAGAATGGAAATGAGCTATTCCACTTAGAAGAATGATTTGTGGTGGGAAAAGTGTTTAGAGAATATTTTGGGTGATGGCTTTGTTTTTTGAGCAGAATATGAATAGTGGGTCAGTATTTTGTGGTTTTGGCCCCATACTGCACCATCCAGAAAGAAGACACATTTGGGCCAGATCTGTGCTACGCTTGGCACTTACGGCTAACTTCCAGCACTGGCAAATGCTGTGAATGCCAGACGTGGACCAACTACCTTGAGTTCTGCTTAAACTGCTTGGATACGGCAGGTGTTGTGTGGGCCAGATGTGGGACAAACCTTGATTTGGTCCACAACACACCTGACATCTGGCTCATATAAAGTGGACATGTGGCTTTGTTGAGTCAATGTTGTCATTCAAGGCCAAATGTAGGCCATAAAAGAACTGCTAATGTGGGCCACATTTGGCCCAATCATTCCCTGCCCTCTCTGTACGAGCTCAAATGTTTCTGGACACCTGCTGGTGAAACTAGATGTACTAATAGGGTATTTATCCCTTTTGTTGTGATAATGGCTGCTAATTTTCTGTTAACAACAATTGAATATATAAATCAAAATACAAATAATATACAATATATTTTAAAAATAGTTGTCAGTTTTCACATGGAACTGGATGAAATATAAATAATAAATATTAAAAATGAAATGGTCTTTAAAACAATGCTTTTGAAAAAAGTGTAACCTACTACTTGGCTGATTATCTGTTTTTGCTGAGCGGTGGAACTTTATCCATAAACAGACAGTTGAGTGTTGGGAGATATCCCATTTATATTTCATATTTGATTGGTCTCTTTATTTATAGCTCTCTGGTTTTACAGTACACAACACTGTCACCCTGAAAATGTCAGAAAAGAGTTTTTATTTCATCCCAAAGGCTGTATTTTTTGGCCCCAGGACAGTGGTGTCTCTGCCCTGTGTGTCATTCAGTGGAGTTGCTGCACTCATCATAACGCACAGACCTGATTGGCTGAGTAACATCTAATGCATGTGATTGGTCTGTGAGTTTCCTGGACTGCTAAACCTTTACTGCAATGACTACAAAACTTGCACCACTTAAAATAAACACTTCAAAATAAAATAGTTCACAATAGTTTATCAGCTATAGTTCAGGTCCAGAAAAGGCAGTGTCTGGGTCTGGACTCGGACCACCGTCCGCCTGTCATTGAATATTATTATCTACCTAGATTTTGAGGTTTTGAGGTGAAAATTTTACGCCATTCAGCTACCACAACATTAGTGAAGTTAGATAGGGTTTGGGTCACAACTCAAGTATTAGATGATGTCTCTTCATTCCACAGAACACATTTCCACTGATTCATATCCCAATGCTGTAGGGGATTATAGATTTCTAGCCCACACTTGGCATTGAGTATGTTTTTAAGCTCACATACAGTTCATCCATTTCATTTCAAGCTTTTTCTGGAGAAGGGAGACCGGCATTTCAGCACTTCTTTTGAGTGCTCTTAATATACTGTATTTGCTGCAACTCATACATGTCCCTTTAGTAGTATACTTGTTTCTCTGGTATGTCTGACCAAAGGATCGAAACCTGAGGCCAGTCATTCTAACAGAACCAGACCTGATTCTGCAGGGTCAGTTACGGGTGTTGGCGAAGTGGTCCAAATCGTAAAACCGCCAGTCAGGATTAAGCCCTATTGAGCTGGGATAAGAATAATTTATACTCCTGACATGGCCCTTAGTTCCAAATGGAATCTTGTGGTTGTCCCTTTTAAGGAATCTGGCTATGATTCTTGTCCGTTACACATATTCAGTCATATTATATATTAAAACTACTCCCTAGGGCTAACTGCTTCTAATGACTCTAGCAAATGTAATAGCAATGTCTACACTACATGCACAAATGTTTTTGGACACCTGCTCATCCAGCATTTCTTGTGAAAATAAGGGTATTATTAAGTAGTTTGCACCCCTCTATTCTCTGTGTTGGACCTTAATATGAAGACTTGCATTAAAGAGATCAGGTACTGCCGTTGGATGATTAGTTCTGGACCACAAAAGCCAGATACTGGATGGAGCTCCATCAGCTGCCTTTACTTTAATAAAGCCATTTGAAGTCATTTGAAGGGGGATATAGTTATTCACTAAAATAAGTCTTTTGAAGCCAAGTGTAGAAATTAATGATGCAGGAAACAGCTTTCATGAACACCTTCCTAGTCTAGTTTGAGGTCCATAGTCCAAAAACACATTTTTATTTGGATTTGATGTGTGAAATTGTCCACAGGTGTGAATGAGTGCATGAATGGTTGAATGTGGGAAATCTTCTACATGCCCTGTACAGTGTATGTCCCAACCTTGTGCCCAATAAGGCTGCATAATGACTATATATAAATTCCATGATGACATGTAAATGGTGTAATTAGGCTGATGTCTTGTCTCAATTCCAAACGAAGAGATTCAGTTTGTTTGTTTGTGGTTTATTTACTGACAGTTTCAACTGTGAGCTAGATTAGACCTCCCAGTCCCAGCCAGGTCTGCTTTGCCAGCTAACAGATGAATGCACATGCTCACAGCCACTCGCTATTCTCTCTATCCACCCAGAGAACGAGGCTATTTATACTCTACAGGACTCCCGGCATTGCATGGCTAAGGCATCACCAGAGATTGATTTCGATGGAAGCCATAGTTACATTGATTTAACTAGAGACACCTTTTAGCACATGGACATTAGAATGCTAAAACAGAGATATTAAGAGCAAAAAACTGCCCCTTTACATGAGATAATGGTAAATCTAACTTTGGAGATTGTCAGAGCAGTGGCAGATGCTGATTGGCTGAGAAATGGGTCAAATATAATTTGGCAAATGGTCATTTATGTTGAGTTTCATTAGGTTAAGGTTAAGCTGTGAGCAGTGACTTCGCTAGTGGTTAAGATCTACTTTTTTACAGTATAGTCTAAGCTTAGTGGTTCATTGTCTCAAAATGTTCTTTTTTGTGATCTCCTCAGTTCCTCCCACAATCCTGGCTGGTCCCCGTGTGATGAAGGTTCAAGCTGAGCATTCTCTAGACCTGCCCTGTGTGGCTCAAGGTGTTCCACAGCCCTCACTCACTTGGCTGAAGGATGGCACTTCCCTGCTGCTGGATGAGGCTCGGTACAGTGTATCCACAGATGGAACTCTGACCGTCCAACAGGTGGCGCTGACGGATGAGGGGGTGTACACTTGCGTGGCCAGCAATATCGCCGGACAGGATGAGGCCAGCATTATGCTGCAGGTGCAAGGTGAGGCATCCCATGAACACGTGCACAGAAAGTTTTGAGGATGGTTTTGTAAGGACAGAAGAAACAGAAGGTGAAAACAATCATCCACTATGCTTTCTGACCCTTCAGTGCCCCCAGTGGTGGAGGTGTTTGAACCCCCATTCAACAGCCCATTACAGGAGAGAGTGGCCAATCAGCGGATTGCATTCCCCTGCCCTGCCAAAGGTAACTCTGGATTATAGCCCCTTAAATTTCTACTTGACACATACATTGCCATTGTTGTTTCTTTCTTTTTCATTTTGGTAATGTTAACCCATAATTTTTATGCAGGCCTGCCTCAGCCAGTGATAAAGTGGTTCAGGAATGGCCAGGAGCTCACAGGCAATGAACCAGGAGTGTCCATTCTTGAGGATGGAACTCTTCTGATCCTGGCCTCGGTGTCACCACTGGATAATGGAGAATATACCTGCACTGCTGTTAACGATGCTGGAAGCACAGAGAAAAAATACCAACTCAAAGTCAATGGTAGGACGGAGTGACTTTATCATTGCCTATTGCAGTGTTTTCTTGATTCTTATGAACTGGTGAATAGTCTTTTATGCTAGAAAATACAGATACAGAATACAGCAGAAGGGCACTTACCACTCTCCTCCAAGCATGTTGAAATGTCCAGTGAAGGAATGACAAGCATTGGGAAGAAAATGTGTTAGAATCTGTTTTTACATCGAATAAAGCCTTGAGATGAGGTAAAGTTACAGCTTCAAAACCATTGTGATGCTTCACAGATGTGTTATCAGGAACATAGAGCTTTTGTTGTTGCTACTCAGGGCTCAGCACTGTAGAAACTGCTCTATTTAACTAGAAATCCCCCACCCATTCAAGTGCTGTCAAAAATGAATTACACCCTGCAACAGTAGGGGGGGCTAAGGAGCGAAAATGCCAACTTTTGATTGGTCCTGACACTTGATGTATGTCAATATATGTAAATGTAATATTGCAACATTATTTTTATCTTCACAAGTGCCCCCTGATGTCAATGACGGGGGTTTGCCATCCAACGTCTCCGTGGTGATGAACCAGCCCACCAATTTAGTGTGTGATGTAACTGGGACACCTCCACCAGTCATCACCTGGTATAAAGATGGAGTACCGGTTTGTATCTTTCCTTCATTTACTCTTTTATTTGCTCAGATATACACAGCATTAGATATATATGCTATTCAGTCATGTAAATGGATCAGTAATCCACTCCTCTTGGCTTTGTGTTTAACTCCACTTTCCAAAGAACACTTTGAGTTTTAATCACATCGCCACCATTTTCATGCGTCTCAGGAGTGCAGCCGGGATAAAGTGGAATAAGAACTAATGAGAAATAAACTGAGAAATAAAATGAGTTTTTTTTCTCAGTGCTATATAACCTGATGACAGAGCCTGGGCTCCCACATAGCAGCAGTAAAATCCCACATCCCTCATTAAACAGCCTTTATATGAGGATCATTCTCAGGATGAAGTGTTTAAAGTAAGAAAAGCACAACTAGGAAATCTCTAATCACTCTGGATCTACAGCAGGATTTAGACTTGTCTCATTCATATGAATATAAACGGCTAACCGAAAAGGATTACAGCACACAAATAAGTAGCTTTTGTACATTCTTCAGTACTTAACTTTCCATTGAAACCAGTAAATAATACAAGTTATTGATTTTCCGCAAAAGAGAAAATTACTCATAATCCCCAATATCTAAATATAATATCCAGGCGTATAGTGTATTCTGAGTTGACCCTTTAATTTTATTGCAGCCTTTCTTTTGCTTGTAGTGGTGCTTCCTGTCTTTGCAATTCTACAGGGATCTTTTACCTTACCTCTGAAATTCAGTCTCAGAATTTGATAGCATTTTCTCTCCTGATCCAAATAATCCCACACACACTCAGTTCTGCTGAGGATTGGCCTCTAGGGTAGAAGGTGTATTGTTTTGAGGGCACACACTTATTTGTATGCTTTGTTTGCTTTTGTCATTTTTATGTCTATTTCCTTTTCTCAGTAAGAGCTGTTTGACAGCTTCACATCTTTTCACTCACAGTGTTGTCTTGAATTGTGCCACCTGACGTGTTTTTTAATATTGTGGTCATCCAGGTCTGTTATGAGTCATTTTCAATGTTTAATTTATTATCACTTTGACTAAACTCTAATAATTATTCATTCTTTAATTATTTTATTAATTTGCCCTTTGACCTGGACATAAACACTTAAACTGTTTTTACAGGAAATTAGATAAATGAAGGGTGGCCCTCGATATTAGAGCTTGTTTCCTGGTGTGTTTCATGTAGTTTAATGGTAATACGTTTCTAATGCATATACGTAATGATGTCACTGTGCTGGTAACTTAGTAATTAAACTCGTGATCATATAAGAACCCTGAACTGGAAGCTGTTACAATGAATGAATAAATGAGTGACCGTATAAGACTGAATGTGCCCAATGTTGTATTCAGGTGGTGTCCAGCAGTAATGTGCAGATCCTGCAGAGAGGGAAGACTCTTCGACTGCTCAAATCAACTACTGCAGATGCCGGCCACTACAGCTGCAAAGCCATCAACATTGCAGGAAGCACAGAGAAGGGGTTTTATCTGGATGTCTTGGGTGAGTCTAAGCAACAGTTCCAATGACATAGTATCATAATTAGGAAATGCTGGATGGGGAAATGGGATCTCATATTATGTTTAGCTAGTGTTATGAGATGCTAAGTCATAACTCTAGGATATGCTTTCATTATAATTAAATGTTAAATCAATGTGAGAGGCTAAATCATAACTCATACTAAATAATTATTTTGAGATATTAGGCTAGGTCATATTTAAGAGACAATTGTTCTTATGAGGTGCTAAGAAATCATAATTATGAGATGCTAAATAATTATTTTGCTAAGTTAAATGCTAAGTTATTATTATGAGATATTAAATAATAAGTATGACATGCTAAACCATTGTTAGGAAATGCTAAGTCATTGTTATGAGATAATACATCATAGTTGTAAAATGCCAAGTGTTTATCATTAGATGCTAATTATGCTAGGCTTAGTAATTATTTTTGAGAAGCGAGCTTATTATTATTATTATTATGAGAAGATTTTTAATTATTATGGCTTATTAAATAGCTTTATGCTGTGGTGAAAATGTGATTTTATAATGAAGTATTTTTTTTGGTTTGTTTTTTTTTCTATCCATCAATCCTGTCCTTTGTAACCCGCTCTCTTCACTAGTTCCTCCTACTATCATTGGCCGAGGTGGGTCACGTGACCTCTCTGCTATTCTCAATCAGGAGATCAGCCTGGAATGCAAGGTTAAAGGCATGCCTTTTCCCACCATTCAGTGGTACAAGGACAGGAAGTGAGTTGACCCCATCAAAAATTAAAAACAGCTGTTGTTGACGTGTCAAGGCCAAAGGCGTCATTCTGAAACGGAAACTGTTCGGATTCTTTCGCTTTCTTTCAGGCTGGTATTTCTGGGAGACCCTAACATTGAAGTGTCTGACCGAGGTCAGGTGTTAAAAATAAAGAGCGCCCGCCTTGGAGACCAGGCTCGATACCAGTGCAGTGTGACCAACTCCGCAGGAAAACAGACCAAAGACTTCAACCTCAGCATTTATGGTGTGTCTCAATTCAAAAGTGAAATCTACTTTAGGGAAAACCTGCATTTTCACTTGATACTCTAATTTATTTGCACTTCACAATAAAATCTTAATACAGATCACATGCCAAATACGGCCATGCTAGTTCTCTCGTTAGCTAGGCCTTCAGGAGCTGAACTAAAGGCCTCACATTTTGTGTACAAATACATTTTAAAGAGTTTTATAATATTATAGAATTTTAATCAAAACATTTTATTATTACTGTTGTGTAGTATTAAAATTACAATTGTTTTATAATTTTAAAATAAATTCTAAAATTTAAGTATAATTACGTTCATGCTAACATTGATATCACCATCTTTCAACTTTCTTAAACTAAACTCACACATTTTGGATAAAATATTAGCCCTAGAAAAAATGGAAGCACTTTTTTATTGATGGAACTCATAATGAATGTAGTGTGCAATAAATTATTCTTTCTTGCCATTTGCAAGTTACTTCATATTTAGGTTAATAATCTGAATAAAATGACAGTTGTCATTTTTAATACTGTGCAAGAGTTAGCGTAAAACTAAAGAGCAATAGAATGTTTACATTTTGAATTACAATTATATGTTAGAAAATAAATGCTATAAAAATAATTTGTAAGCAAAATATTACATTTTGATTTATACCAGACATGAGAGAGGATTATTAATTTGGAGATACATCACTGACTGTGTTTATAAGTTATAATCTAACCAATAGCATCAATAGATGTCATAAAAAAATAGGTCTTAGCCAGGTTTTTTTTTACAGAAGGTGTCACTGTAAAACTTCAGGTGAATCCAGAGGTGTATATATAATGTGTAAATGTCTCCAAACATAAACATTTAAAATATTTTAAACAAACTTCAAATACATTGTTTAATCTAGAATGCCCAACAATTGTTTACCAACTCTTAATGCTAACCTTCTATTAGCATCCCTGTAGATTTGTAGTGATTTGTTTGCTTCAATTGAAGATCTTGTCCTAATTGTCATGGTTTGGCGCTCTGGTTGGACACGGATCAGACACAGATAGAGCCATTAAGAAGTATATTTCTAATTGCTAATGCTTTTCTGTCTATACTTTGGTCATCTTCAGTGCCACCCACTATAAAGGGAGGGAACGTGACCTCTGAGGTGACGGCTCTCCTGGAGAACTCAGTGAATCTGGAGTGTGAGGCCCGTGGTGTTCCCCTACCTGCTATCACCTGGTATAAAAATGGAGAGGCCATTCTGTCCAGCAGACATGCTCAGTACGTGGACCGCGGTCAGTTCCTGAAGATCTCCAGGGTGCAGGTGTCTGATGCTGGTCACTACACCTGTAAGGTCACTAGTGTGGCAGGTACAGCTGAGAAGGCTTATGAACTGGATGTCTATGGTGAGCTATTTGTTGTAGTTCTCTGCTTCTTATTGCCTGCTGTTGCATGGCCTCACAGACATTTTATAACCAATGTTTGATTTGATTGCATTCTACCACAAGGACAACAGTGAAGGACAGTACTGAGGGTTGCTGAATGCTGATTAGTTCTGGTCCAGCCCCATCCATGCAAAGAAGACAGTGACACTGCTCCACAGCACAATACTGTGGGCTATATGTACTTGTAGTTTACAACTGGCTTTGAACATAGGGACCTTAGACTCATGTGCAGCTGCTCCTGAGTGTTCTTCATTCTTAACCCAGTATCTTGGGGGGGGGCATCCTTTCCACACAATAAGTGAGGCCAGTTCTACTTTCTACACCCAAGTCTCTTCTTTTTTGTTGTCTGTCTGATTATTAAGTGTCTTGTGTGGTTTTGATAAGGGAAATCTTCATATTAACCTAGAGTCCTTTTTCTCTTCCAGTTCCCCCGTCCATCACTGGAGGTTCAGATGGCCCTATGGAAAAGAAGGTTGTGGTCAGTAAATCTCTGACGCTGGAGTGTGAGGCAGGTGGTCACCCTCCTCCCTCTCTCACCTGGCTTAAGGACGGCTCTCCTGTGAAAGCAGGGGAAAACCTGCAGGTTCTGGAGCAGGGCAGAAAGATCCAGATCCTCAACTCCGTACACTCTGACGCTGGACGATATGTGTGTGTGGCCACTAGTGCTGCTGGAGAGATGGAGATCAAATACGATGTCAATGTTTTAGGTAGATATCCATCTGATTCCATTTTGAGTGACTAAATTGACCCTAAATCAGAAGTATGTAGAGTAGCATCATTTAACAGGATGCAAACCAGTCCAAATGTTTGTTAGTTGACCTAGCAGATCGGGCCAGTTAGTGTTCTCCTCTGAACATGTTGAGCTGTTCAGTGACATCGTTATTTCTATTCTTCGTGTCTTGAAGAAAGCATATTAGAGCCTTAACTCTTGTTTCACTGAACCCAGCTACCACTTTCAAATTGCTGTATCCGCAACATCACTAGAGCTTAAAACACTAAATGCCTGGAGCTCTTATGGCAGCCATTTTAGTCACTCTTCACACTTATCGCACACCCACATTGGCTATGATCACATTGAACCTTTTTGGAGAGGGAGGGCCATCTTTTTCACTCAGATAGCGCAATACAATTTGTACTGACTGTTGTGTAATACTAACTATAATAATAAAATACTAATAATTACGATTATGGCGGCACGGTGGCGCAGCAGGTAGTGTCGCAGTCACACAGCTCCAGGGACCTGGAGGTTGTGGGTTCGATTCCCGCTCCGGGTGACTGTCTGTGAGGAGTGTGGTGTGTTCTCCCTGCGTCTGCGTGGGTTTCCTCCGGGTGACTGTCTGTGAGGAGTGTGGTGTGTTCTCCCTGTGTCTGTGTGGGTTTCCGCCGGGTGACTGTCTGTGAGGAGTGTGGTGTGTTCTCCCTGTGTCTGCGTAGGTTTCCTCCGTGTGACTGTCTGTGAGGAGTGTGGTGTGTTCTCCCTGTGTCTGCGTGGGTTTCCTCCGGGTGACTGTCTGTGAGGAGTGTGGTGTGTTCTCCCTGTGTCTGCGTGGGTTTCCTCCGGGTGACTGTCTGTGAGGAGTGTGGTGTATTCTCCGGGTGTCTGTGTGGGTTTCCTCCGGGTGACTGACTGTGAGGAGTTTGGTGTGTTCTCCCTGTGTCTGCGTAGGTTTCCTCCGTGTGACTGTCTGTGAGGAGTGTGGTGTTTTCTCCCTGTGTCTGCGTGGGTTTCCTCCGGGTGACTGTCTGTGAGGAGTTTGGTGTGTTCTCCTTGTGTCTGCGTGGGTTTCCTCCAGGTGACTGTCTGTGAGGAGTGTGGTGTATTCTCCTTGTGTCTGCGTGGGTTTCCTCCGGGTGACTGTCTGTGAGGAGTTTGGTGTGTTCTCCCTGTGTCTGCGTGGGTTTCCTCCGGGTGACTGTCTGTGAGGAGTGCGGTGTGTTCTCCCTGTGTCCGCGTGGGTTTCCTCTGGGTGCTCTGGTTTCCTCCCACAGTCCAAAAACAAACAAAATGATTCCAGGTAGGCTCTGGACCCACCGCGACCCTGAACTGGATAAGCGGTTACAGATAATGGATGAATGAAATACGATTATATAATTAAGATGGCTATACTCGAGAATGTAGGGGTTAACCATACTCTTAAATCTGTGAAACCTGAAATCATCTTTGGAAATCCAGTAAATGTGAAATCCAGTTTTCCCTGACTGGACTGGTCCCCACTGACATTAATCACTGACTGTATATGAAACCATAATACTCTTATTACTTTGTCTTACTCTCGTGTCCCCAGTTGAACCCTCTTCTCTGTAATCGAACTAATGTCTCAGCTGTTCTGTATGACTCCTCCTCTACAAGTCCAGTGTCCGTCATCGACTCGCTGACTCCCAACGAACTGGTTTTCATTTTCTGCGTTAATCAGAGCGTAACTCTGGTGTCCTGCTTTCTCTTGAGTTGGAGCCAGAGAAAATTGTCCGCACCCTCTACATTGATCATCTGAGCATCTGGAAGCTTCCAGCGTCCTAATACATCTGCTCAGCAGGCCTTAGGCCATCAATCAGTGCAAATTGTGTAGGGCTAGTGGAATGTGATTGCAGGAAATTGAATGCAAAGTGTGGTTTATGAGGTGCTGAACTCATTTAAAACAAATTAAGAAAATGCAGTCAGGAAGGCATAAAAACACAAAGATTGGAGGTACAGATCCAATCACATGGGGTAGTGTTTATATGCACACACTAATCTAATCACTTCAGAAGATCAGATATTGGCGGTAGTTCATTCCCCGAGTTTACAAGCACTTTTGTAATCAGTTAAAGAGGGAACCCAAGAGTCTACATGACTCACTTATTAATCACATTTCTTTCTGGATACAGGATGTATACTTTGCACATACTCAGCACAAGTAAACAAAAGCAAATGCCAATCCTCTGCAAATGCACAGTCCTACTTTACAAACTCAGCATGCACTCTTAGGTTAGTGTGGTCGTTAATTGCTCTCGTCGAATTTTTTATTTGAGCAAATCAATCCTGTAGTCCAGTCAAATTGGTCGGCCATGACAGTCGACTAGACAACATGACTGTTGTTGTAATGCCCCTAGTTGCAACATTTAGAATGCAGCTTGCACTATGCGTCGTGACACATTTTTGAACGCAACTTCGTATGAAACTCACCCTGTATCCTATTCACAATTCTCTACCCACTATGTAGTGCACTGCTGTGGGGAACAGAATTCAGGGGTGCAGTGAAAGCTTCGGACACTACTTCATGCAGGTTTTTACCAAACAACCCAGTGAAGTATCCATTATCTACAAGTGTACATGGGTTGTACACCAGTTTTTGCAGTATTTTTTGCACTATTACAAAATGGCAGAACCTACCCTCCTCCAAATTTACATAGTGCAGTTTCTGCAGTGCTGAGCCTGGAATAGCGATTACACTGGCTCTGTTCTTCCATATTACAGCTCTGCGAATTATCAGAGTGATTTTGAAGCTGTAATTTTAAGGTTTTAACTACTACATAGAGTTACTTTAAGTGAAAATATACTACATGATAATGTGTTGTGTGTGTATTTATGTGTGTTTTTCAGTGCCACCCACTGTAGATGGTGCAGATGAGAGCACAGATGCCACAGTCATCATCAATAACCTTCTAGAACTGGAATGTCATGCCACTGGCACACCTCCACCCACCATCACGTGAGGACATTTTACAAGCACACATGCGTACATATATACACAGCTCTCATATCCTGAAGCTAGGCTATATGAACAAAAATTTGTAGGAGCTTTATCGGAGATTAAGGGTGAGTGTACAGGTCATATCCTCATGGCAATGTTCCAAGAACTAGATTGAAGCTTTACCAGAAAAATACCTATCACAGTATATTTTAATTTAATTTATTATATTTATATTTGATGTTCAGGTGTCCACAAACTTTTAGACGTCTGCACTTTGAAACCCTGAACTCTTTCTTTCTCAAAAACAACACACTGGTTGAAATGTCACAGAAAATATCATCTCCAGACCTTTTCTTGTCTTGAGCATGAATAAGTGATGCTGGATTACAGAGTCAAAGCAATTTCCTGCAGACTGTACAGTATATTGAGTATACATATTTCTTCTACTGTATTTTTCTAAGCCCCTCCCTCTCTCTCTCTCTCTCTCTCTCTCTGTTTTTTCTCTTTCTTTCTCTCTCTGTAGTTGGCTGAAAGATGGCAAACCAGTGAGACAAGGAGAGGGAGTGAGAATCACGGCTAATGGTCGTCGTCTGGTCATTTCTCGGGCTCAGGTCTCAGACACGGCACTGTTCCAATGTGTCGCCACCAATGAAGCGGGAGATCAGGAGAGAGATTTTAAAGTGACAGTGCATGGTAATAGATTGCATTCTTAATGCAAAGCATCTTATACACATCTCCAATAATTGAATTTTTACCTCTCTAGAACTGCTCTTTAAACCCCTCTCACAGTTAAAACCTAGATAGTTTTATATGTTTCCTAACCGTGGTGTTATATTAGTGAGACTGTGTGTTAATGCTTGTCTTAATCTGTCCACTAATTTCGATGTTGGTATTATTTTACCTGCTTTCAAAGGAAAGATCTGAAACAGGAGGTAACTATGCTTTATAGTCCTATATTTAATAGACATTAATGACGATTTTCATCAGACAGCATGAACTAGAGCTGGGCGATATGAGCGATATTGTACATTTTACCGCGATTACGATTAATGAATGATCCTTTTGTATTTGTATTTTTGATCCTCATATAGTTCAGTGAAGATGAAAGCTGGGATATTTTTCTAATGTCATTGGGAGCTTGTTCCTCTCTTGTTTTCTGTGCACTGTTTATATTTGGTGTGTGATTGTGCTTGGGCTGAAACTGTTTTTTCTCAGCGTTTACATTTGACTTCTTTTTGTTCAGTGTGTCTTAATTAGAGTAAAAACACAACACATCCAAACCACAGACGCTGTGTTTTTCTTTAGTAGCTGGCCTTGGCATTTAGGTTGCATCCATGTGGCAGAATCATGTGACTACAGCGTGGTTTTAAAGGGACAGTATATGAACACACAGTGGGGACATAACAGAAAAAAATAATAATCAAAATAGACAAGACTATGTCGATTAGAAGTTCTGAATGTCGATTTAAATTAATTTTCGATTAATTGCCCAGCCATAGTATGCACAGAATAGTAGTTTAGTCACAGAATACAAACTAGGGCTATATTCCTCTGTTTTAAAAACTCTTTTATTCTTCATAAATCTCTCTTTCTGTTGCAGTCCCCCCATCAATCCGTTCCACTGGTCCTTCGGAGCGGTCAGTGATCCAACACAATCCCATTAGCCTTCAGTGCGTAGCCAGTGGTGTTCCAGCTCCCAGCATCACCTGGCTCAAAGATGGCCGCCCTGTAGACACCACACAGGGCTTGCTCAAGGTCTGTTTCTCAGAAATGTATTACAATATTTAAATCTATGCCACTCTCTAGCCCTTTCTCCCTTTCTCAGCCTCCTTTCCACAGAGACGCCTTTGGTTGGTGCCAAAATTTTTAGTCACAAATTGACTAGAGATTGATGGATTTTAATAAGCAGCAGAGAGAAAGAGCTAGAGAAAAGATGGTCAGTGGTTGTACGCCTATAAAACTTTACTGTAGGTCATATTTCATAAGGCTTTTTCTCTCTCTCTCTAGCTGGAGTCTGCAGGCAAAACTCTGTATATTAAGGAGGCCAGACTGGAGGATGCTGGGAAATACACTTGTGTTGCCACCAATGCCGCAGGAGATGCTCAGCAGCACATTCACCTCAGTGTACATGGTATGAGACAAGTTATGAAGCAAACCATTTTTAATATGTTTTTAATAAATCGTGTGATTGTTCAATTTGTAATTACTCAGCACAATAGAAAGCTGTTTAAGTCTTTTACATTTCACGTTTATAGAACAAACATACACTGGTAATCAGTGTAATTAAATTGTACTAACCTTGCCAAAGGACTCCCAGTATCATCAGTATAGCATGGCATTCCTGCCCAAGCTAGGAACAGATCCCATAGTGCCCAAGAGCTTAAAGAGCTCACCCTGCCCATTGCCAAATGTCAGAGAGAAGGGGGAAAATATGTAGTGTTGTGTTGCAGTGGAACAGCATCCAGTGCATATTATTAAGCTCTAAAAGCTTTCCAGAGGAGCAAACTCCTTATTGATGCCCTTTTCCTACTGTTCCTACTACACAGAGCCTCCTAGCATCCAGTTTGCTGGAGAGACTGTCAATCAAACCATCCTGGCCGGATTTCAGATCCAGTTACAGTGTAAAGCGACTGGGCGCCCTGTTCCAGGTAAATTCACTTGATTCAGATTGTTGTTTTTTATTTGCTGAGGTAGAACATTACATTAATGTTGGGTGTCTTTTCATTGGCTGCAGCTATCACCTGGTTTAAAGATGGCCGGCCGCTGACCAGTGCAGCGGGAGTGAGTGTTCTGAACCGGGGGCAGGTGCTGGAGATTGACCAGGCGCAAGTGTCTGACGCTGGACTCTACAAGTGTGTGGCCATCAGTATAGCCGGCAAAGCAGAGCTCACTCACAGCCTGCAGGTGTATGGTGAGCAGTTGTGTGTGTGTGTGTGTGTGTGTGTGTGTGTGTGTGTGTGAGGAGGTTATTAGCTCTTATAAGCCACAATTAGTCCAAACGCTAACAAAAGCCAAGTCACTTAATATTTATATACCCAATGTGCCCTAATGTTTGTAGAACACCTAATAATATGTGAATTCAGCTACGTTAAGGTACACACACACACAGGTCATTTGCAGAACTTTAGGATATTTTTCCAAAACTCTTTTGCTATTCGTAGTACATACTTACTATTTTGTCCTCTCTCTCTCTCTCTCTCTCTCTCAGTCCCACCCTCCATCTCCAGCAAAGGCGGGATGGTGACTGTAGTGGTGAATGATCCAGTGAGGCTGGAGTGTGAAGCATCAGGTCTTCCTGTGCCCAGTCTCACGTGGCTTAAAGAAGGCAGTCCTGTGTCCAGCTCCACCAACGGCATCCAGGTAATAAGGAAAAATGCCAAAAATGTTAAGCTGTTTTGATCATAGATTTACATAGTAGATCATAAAAAATACACTTATTTGGAATTCCTTTTACAGACACTATATTATAGACTGTAGGACACTGGTTATTGGTTACTGTTACTCTATTCCTCAGTGATCAGTTTCTGTTATTTACTGTCTCAGCATTGACACTCATATGGTAGTAGTTTTTAAAAACTCCAGTAACACTGCTTTGTCTGATCCACCACCAACACATCAGTGTCACTGCAGCACTGAGAATGATCCACCGCCCAAAAATAGGTGTGTAGTGGAGTATCAAAGTATTTGAATGCAGACACAATGCAGAGGATTATCTCATTTAAAAACTGGCATTAAATTGGTCTAAAAATGTATGTGTGCTTTTTATTAGCAAAAAAATAATACAATAAAAAAAGCATGAAGCTTAATTTATAGGAAATAAATTGCAGTCACAACACTGTAGCCTTGCTTCAGTTTCAAGTCCACCTTAATCCACAGCTAAGAGTGACTCAGTGTTCAGAAACTGACAAATATTAAAGGTTCTTGGACACAGATTAGGGCTCAGTGTATGGGCTACAGTCAACCTGTACACTATTGTGTGCTATTTGTGTGTGTGTGTGTGTTTATTGTGTGTAGGTACTGGCTGGAGGAAGAGTCCTGTCATTCAGCAGTGCCCAGGTCAGTGATACTGGCCACTACACTTGTGTGGCGGTGAATGCGGGGGGAGAACAGCAGAAAGAATATGACCTTCACGTCTACGGTGAGGTTCTTCTGCATTCAGCCCTTGTTTATTTAATTTACGCCTTGGATACATTACGAAATCAGTACGGTAATAAGATCAGGGGCTCCTGAATGTATTCATTTTGGTGCTAATACTTGGTGACGGTAGGTTCAGTCCCCATTGATGCCACTATCATTAGTAGCCATGGGTCCCAGAGACTGGCCTTTAGTGTTCTCATCCAAGTGTGCTGAGCTGTCATTATAAGGCTTGACCTCAAACGTTTGTACAAATCATTTCTACTGAAAGCCAGTCACATGACTAACAATTTCTAATTTGCTAAGGCAGCATATCAAAACATTCAACATTGCCACACTGTGGCTTTCACCTGGAATGGCTGCTCTTTAAAGAGGCGCTTATTTAATTTGGTCTTTCCTCTTGTACTTCAGTGCCTCCCAACATCATGGGTGATGAGGTGAACAGCACAGTTCTGATTGGTCAGTCTGTGGAGCTGCTTTGTCAAAGTGATGCCGTTCCTCCACCCACTCTGACGTGGCGTAAAGACGGACGTTCACTCTACAGGAAGCCAGGAATGACACTGTCTGAAGATGGCAGTGTGCTGAAGGTGGGATTCAGTTTTTAATGCTTCTTTAGCCAATGAACTATTACAGAGCCTAGTAGTGTTTAACCAGAGAAAGCTAAATGAAAGCCAGACTAATGCCTGTGTTGTTTTGAATGTCCAGATTGCAAATGCCCAGTTGCAGGACACAGGCAGGTACACATGCGAGGCCACAAATGTAGCAGGCAAGACAGAGAAGAACTACAACCTGAATGTGTTGGGTGAGTACTCGAAGCTTTATAATGATGCTAATGATGCTAATAATGATGCTAATCTCAGAAGAGATTATATTTGCATTGGGTACAGGGGTCATTAGCTATTTGTACACATGCTCCTGAAGGTGGCTTGATGATATGATCAGGTGAAAATACAACCCACTAGAAACACATTCGTTCTTTTGTCAGCTTTTCACTGTCAGGATGTGAGAGCTAGCGTGACTTGTTCACAGACCTCGGCTAATCAATTTCAAATAGTTCAAACTGTGGAGTTGCATTGTGGGTGATGATATCAGTCGCGCAGTTATGATGTAGCACTGGAGTAATCTCAGCTAGTGACAGGACCGCAATTTCCATTTTGTTTATCATATGAATTGTGTGCTGAGCTTTTTATTTTATGCTCTTGGTCCAGAGAAAGTAAAACTGAATAATCCATACTCTGAGAGCGTTCTGCTGCTAAAGCTCTGGTTGGGACAGACACAATCATTTATTACTCAATCAATTCACACATTTGTGAAGACTAAAACCTGCATACACATTTACATTGTGGAGCCTTCTCTTGTTAATGGGATCACAAGCTGATCCCAGCAACATAATTCATTATAATTTGACATGAAAATGTGTGTTAGGGTCATGTTGGAGTTACTGTAAGGGGTTAGGTTTGGGCTAGTAGTACTTAAGGTTAAGACAAGGATGTAATAATAATAATAATATGTTACATTTTTATAGTATCTTTCTAATACCCAAGGCCACTTTACACAAAGAGAAGAGATATAAATAATAATAATAATAAATAAAAATAAATAAATGAAAGGGGAAGACACTTATACCTGCAGAGTACAGAAGTACTGAGAGAAGAGGTGGTCTTTACTTTGCAGTAAAAGAATTCCAGAGCTTGGGTGCCATAATGAATGATCTACCACCAGTGGTAACTAATTTAATTTGGGTACTGACAGAAAACCGCTCTCAGAGGACCTCTGTGATCTTGTAGGACAGTAGAGGTGTAAAAGTTCAGAAAGGTAGGCTGGTGCCAGACCGTGCAGAGCTTTGTATGTGAGCAGGAGAACTTTAAACTGAATGGATGTGTCTCTATGAACTGAGTAAATGTCTTATAATATTCCCACAATTCACAGAAACTAAATTCTATGGGTGTATGTTTGTCTCTCTCTCTCTCTCTCACTCTCTCTCTCTCATGCCTCATTCAGTCCCCCCCAGTATCCGTGGTTCTGATGAAGTGTCTCTTCTGACTGTGACGGAGGGTGGTCTTATCACTCTGGTCTGTGAGTCCAGTGGCATCCCACCCCCCAGTCTCACCTGGAAAAAAAATGGTAACATCATAATCATAATCATAATCATCATGAATAAATGAATGAATGATAACCATAGGGCGGCACGGTGGTGCAGCAGTCACACAGCTCCAGGGACCTGGAGGTTGTGGGTTCGATTCCCGCTCTGGGTGACTGTCTGTGAGGAGTGTGGTGTGTTCTCCCTGTGTCCACGTTGGTTTCCTCCGGGTGCTCCGGTTTCCTCCCACAGTCCAAAAACACACGTTGGTAGGTGGATTGGTGACTCAAAAGTGTCCGTAGGTGTGAATGTGTGTGTGTCTGTGTTGCCCTGTGAAGGACTGGCGCCCCCTTCAGGGTGTATTCCCGCCTTGCGCCCAATGATTCCAGGTAGGCTCTGGACACACCGCGACCCTGAATTAGATAAGCAGTTACAGATAATGAATGAATGAATGATAACCATCATGAGCTGCTTCTTCCTTCATCCTGAATCTTGGGGTGTGTCTCAAAGGACTCCCTGCTGTACTATTGAGGGTAATACAAAGAAATGGATCATTGTCTTGAGTGTTCCATTGTCTAAATAATTTAATTGAACTTGAGCTTTTTACAAGCTACAAGTTTTAAGGGACGAAATTTAACATCACAGCTTGCGAACTACCATGAGGTGTGCTAGACCAATTAGAAGTGCCCAAGCAATGAGTAATTTATTTTAATTTGCAGTGATTCACTACAAAGGGAAGTTAATATATTGAAACACACCCTTGCTTTTTTCTTCAAAGACTCAGTATGTGTGTGTGTGTGTGTGTGTGTGTGTGTGTGTGTGTGTGTGTGTGTGTGTGTGTGTGTGTGTGTATGTATCTGTGTACAGGCTCAGAGCTGAAGGCAGACCCTCGTGTCAGGGTGTTATCTGGTGGGCGTCAGCTGCAGATCTCCAGGGCTGAGAGAACTGACTCTGCCTCTTACACATGCCATGCATCCAGCTCCACTGGCACCACAGTCAAGGAGTACAGCCTACAAGTCTATGGTACACACTGCTCCACAAACTTTAGGACGATTCAAAATGAAATATTCTGCAGCATAAAGTCACAATGCTTAGTGCCAGGTGTTGGCCAGAGGGGTATAAAGCGCCCCAACAATGTTCTTTTGAGTTACGGCGCACCACCCAATACTATTGGAGTTGTATTTATGATCCAATATAACCATCCAACATCATTACCTCACCTCAGTAATGCTCTGGTCATCATAAAGAATGCCATCAAATCTTCTCAGAAATGTTTCCACATCTGCCCAGATGAGTGGAGGCTTCTTTACTGCTATCTAATAAAACCCTTCATTCCAAACGAAATTTCGGATGAGCAGAAGTCCACAAACGTTTGGCTCATACATGTCTCTTACTGAATCTTTATTCTCCGTTCTCTCGTTCTGTCCTTAGTTCGTCCCTCCATAACTACCTCAGCGTCGGGAGAGGTGACTGTGGTCAGGGGTGGGGACGTGACCTTGCAGTGCGTGGCTGAGGGTGTCCCCAGGCCTGCCGTCACTTGGCTGAAGGATGGCAGACCCCTGGTGGCCGGGGCAGGAGCTCAGGTGCTGAGTGAGGGACGACTCCTCCAGATTAAAGACGCTCAGGTGGCTTACACTGGCCGGTACACCTGCATTGCTGTTAATGTGGCTGGACAGACGGACAGCAAGTATGACGTCATGGTGCACGGTAAGAACACATGTGATGTCATACACACACACACGTCTAATGCAATGATGTTTGACCACTAGATACACTAGATCACTGGATTGGGAACAACTACCTTGTATCTACACTCAGTGTCCATTTTATCACCTCCACTGACCACACAGGAGCACTTTGTATTTCTACAATTACAGACTGTAATCCACCTGTTTCTCTGCATACTTTCTTATCTGCATTTCACCCTGATCTTCAATGGTCAGGACCCCCACAGGACCATCGTAGAGCAGGTGTGAATTGGGTGGTGGATCATTCTCAGCGCTGCAGTGGCACAGACGTAGTGGTGGTGTGGTAGTGTGTATTGCATTGGTTTCTTTTGTGGCAAGGTGCATTTCCTTAGGAAGAATCATCCACTAGCAGTTAGTTAATGACATATGGAGTGGCTTTGGATTTAAACACATAGAATCAATCCAGTCCTTTCTTGTAAAAGTGGCCAAACACTAAAAACGTATTCCAGCAGAGTGGGGTTGCACAAAGCAAGTGATATATTCGAAAATCCCCGTCCAATATCTGCTTTAAAAGGAATGGATGGAGTTTGACACGAAGGTACTGTTGCTTTGTTATGAATGTTTGTTTCCTGTATGAATTCTTTGTGTACTGTATGTACAGTTCCAGCGAGTATCAGTGGGCAGACCCTTGTCCCCGAGAATGTGAGTGTGGTGGTCAGGAATCCAGTGGCTCTCACCTGTGAGGCGTCCGGCATCCCCCTGCCTGTTATCACCTGGCTCAAAGATGGCCGAACAGTCAGCACCTCTGGCTCTGTCCGCATCATCTCAGGTATGAACCACTCATCTCATCAATCCTCACTTAGGAGATCACACATGGCTCTGAGAATATTTTATTTGTATTTTTATTTATTCAATCAAATGGACTGTATTTCTTAGAAACACATGTTGTGATGCTGCCACACATCTCCACAGCTTTTGGGTTTTGGGCTGATCCTTGCTTCAGGTCACTGTCTGTGAGGTTATTGGTGTTGTATCATATTACTTTGGGACACTAGTAACATAATACTTGTCATAAAAGTTACAGCCTTACTGTTCATTGTCTCTGCCAAGGTGGACCCATCAGAGACAGCTCAAAGACAGAGGTCAGGCCTGTGGTTATAAGTCAGTTGTGATGGGTTGAAATAAGATCATTACAACCTGGAGGCCAAGTGCAACAGTGCTATAGGGACAATTGAAAAGACAAACACGGAGACAGAGGCCTCTTGAATATCAAACAAGTCGAAATATGTGAGTTGAGCCTCTCCAAAGCAAACAGCAGCTGCTTGAGAATGGGTGTGTGACTGTGTGTGTGTGTGGGATTCATTCATCATGGAACACCATTCTGATCCAGACTTTGTAAACCAAAGCAGAGCCACAGGTTACATCTGAAAAGAAGATGCAGTGAATCAACTGAGTCCACTGCCCAAAGAAAGCACAATTACAGTGGTCAGAGCTCTAGACTTTCATAGGTATTCAGGTTTTTACTTCCTTGATGATCATTTTATTGGATATGCATGGATTCCTGGGAAAATCCAGATCTGTCAAATCAGAAGTGAGGCCATGGCCTGAAAGTAGTTGGAATACAGAGTACATTTGCTGACTTCTTATGGTCCTCAGGATCGGACTCGTTGAAGAACCGCTGTTTTTAAAGGGTTAATTATTCTTGAATTGTTTATTGTGACTGTGATTGTACAGACTGTTTCCATCAGAAACACAACAGTTCTTGGTCTGTCTGGATGGTATGCAGCCGCTAACAGCATGTCTGTCCATATGTTTATAGGCACCTCTTTATAATCAGTAAATTCAGCTGATTGAAATAATAATAAAAATAAACAAATGATGGCGGCACGGTGGCACAGCAGGTAGTGTCGCCGTTACACAGCTCCAGGGGCCTGGAGGTTGTGGGTTCGATTCCCGCTCCGGGTGACTGTCTGTTGGGAGTTGGTGTGTTCTCCCTCTGTCTATGTGGGTTTCCTCCGGGTGCTCCGGTTTCCTCCCACAGTCCAAAAACACACGTTGGTAGGTGGATTGGCGACTCAAAAGTGTGTGTGTGTGTGCGCATCTACGTTGCCCTGTGAAGGACTGGCGCCCCCTCCAGGGTGTGTTCCCGCCTTGCGCCCAATGATTCCAGGTAGGCTCTGGACCCACCGTGTCCCTGAACTGGATAAGGGTTACAGATAATGAATGAATGAATGGATGAATGAATATGAATCAATTGCACGATGATCAATGGTGGGGGATAAACCACATATAAATACCCTTGTATGAAAAATATGATTTGTAGATGTCCACAACTACAAAAATGTATTAAAAAAACTATAGTGAGGGTAAGGGTGGGGTTTAGAAAAGACATGAATTATGAAACAGTTCATCACTATATTATTCATAGATTCATTCATTCATTCATTGTCTGTAAGCGCTTATCCAGTTCAGGGTCGCGGAGGGTCTGTAGACTACCTGGAATCATTGGGCACAAGGCAGGAACACACCCTGGAGGGGGCGCCAGTCCTTCACAGGGCGACACACACTCACCCATTCACTCACACACTCACACCTATGGACACTTTCGCCAATCTACCTACCAACATGTGTTTTTGGACTGTTGGAGGAAAGCAGAGCTCCCGTAAGAAACCCACATGGACACGGAGAGAACACACCACAGGGAACGCCTCATTGACAGTCCCTTGGACCGCGGTTCGAACCCACAACCCCTGGACCCTGGAGCTGTGAGACAGTGACACTCCCTGCTGCAACACCATGCCGCCCCTTTATCGATACATTACTCATATCAAATTATATAAAGTACCATTTATTGATGGGTACTATATAGGCTTGCACTCTGTGTTTTCTCGGTGTGTGTGCACTTTTTGGATGTATTATGAAGTGCTTTCTCATCTTCGCGAAGCTGGTAATCCCTTTAAAACATTATGAAATCGGATAATGAAAATGACGGTGATGTGTGGGGGTGAGTGGAGCTACTTGTTTAAACAGCTGTCTGCTCAAACGCTCTTCTTTGCTTTGAAACAAACCAGACATGTATGGTCTGGTTTGGGTTTTTTTTTGTTTTTCTTCCTGAGATATAATGCAACCATGTGAATTTGAGTTACAGGATAGAAACCGATTCTCCTGAAGGTCCCATATTAAAGTTTAGGTTACATATAAAGGTTAGAAAGAGTTTTGTTTATTTTCTGGAGCTGTAAATAAGTTTGAATAGTTTATAGAATATTAAACTTAGTGTTTTGAAACATTCCACTATGAGCAAGTGAATATAAGGAGCGTCCACCAAATGCTCTGTTTTTCAAAGAGCTTATGGATCACCATTTTGTGAGGGCATTGTGACATGATTGAGGGGATGTGGTGAAAGTGCACCTGTAGGTTAAGGCCAGAAATCACTGTTGAATGTGTGGCCTTTGAGCCCTCAGACATTACTGCATTAGGAAACAACATGCTTCTTTGATATATATATATTCACATGGGCTTAGGAGTACTTCAGAAAATGGAACACTCTCCACCATGACATAATGAAATGTAAACAGAAACTTTGTTACAAAAGAACAAAGCCATATGTCAATTCCAAACACAAACTCGGCTGGGTTCTCTGGGTGCGACCTCATCTCAGATGAGACTTGAGAATGTTCCTTATTTATGTTGATTTATTTACGAGAATCCTGTTTTTCACCTGGTTTTTAGTACAAAGTTTGTGTTTAGTACAAAAAATGTGAGTGAGGCAAAAATTGACGAATCAGAACAGTTTATTCTCTTTATGCTTAGGTGGGCGGAGCTTGCGTTTGATGCACACTGCAGTGGATGATGCTGGGAGATACACCTGTATTGTATCTAATGCTGCTGGAGAGGACAGAAAGAACTTTGACCTGGATGTACTAGGTAATATCATGGGTGGATTTTGTTTGTTTTGTTGCTGTTATTATAATACTGAGGATAAAATCATGCATGGTTAAATTCTGGAATATTAAATATATTATGAATATTGCCAACTTTCCACAGTCCTCTTAACCCATTCCCACCCACTCTAACACAAACTAATGTTAAATGTTAATTGTTCACGTCTTTAAAACAAAGCAACGACATCCTTAGTATAGATGGATTAGCTTTGTTAATTTAACCCTTTACTGACCCTTGAAGGTGTAACCCTACAAGTGGATGATTGACGTAACTGACACTTATGTTGTTTCTGTCAAATCCATATGAGACCACGTTTGAAATTTTGAGAACTAGTTCTAGTTTTAGTGTATGGCATAAAATTTTTTTCGCCTGTTTCTGATTAGTTCCCCCCAGCATTTTGAATCAAGGTGGACTGCAGGATGTAAGAGTGAAGGAGGGTCAGAATGTCACCCTGACCTGTGAGGCCACTGGTAGGTCATCACACCTCTGTTAATGCACATTTAATGTTAAATTTATTATTTTCTCCATTATATTATTATACTGACACCTAGAGGACTAGATGTATTGGATATTCTGTACTAAATGTATTTTAAACATGGCCATTCTCATGTGGGGGACCCCCTCTGTGGAGCATATACTGGTTCTTTATTAGAGTACAAAGCAATGTGAGTTAAGATTATGTGAAAAAAAAATAGAAAAATAATAAGTGATCATTACATTGCTGATGATGTTTAGGGAACCCAGTCCCGGAGATCTCATGGCTGAAAGATGGTCAGGCTGTTGTACAGAACGCTCGGCTACAGGTGATGTCACATGGGCGTTTCCTGCACATCAGCGAGGCTCAGGTAGTGGACACTGGACGATACAGCTGTCTGGCCTCAAACAGTGCTGGAGACAGGAGCACACACTTCAACCTTAATGTTCTTGGTATGTATGCCTGTGTTTATGAAGTATCTGTTGATAAATATTTATAAAGAGAGTATTCAATAAAGAGAGTACTCAATAAAAATAATCATTTGAAGACAAGAACTATGATGAGATGTACTACACTTTCCATCAGTGAATGAAAATGAAAATATACATTTGATTGGATTTGAAATCAGAAAAATGCAAGGAAGTGAAAACAGGTAAACGCTCCATCTGTTTACTGTCATCAGGTTTACGATGAAATGCGTTCCTCTTTTCCGCTGCTCTCTGCTCAGACGACTTTCTGAAATCAGTTCACACACAGATAAAACACACAGCAGTATATGCTGCTGTGTCTCATGGTTGTGGGTGTTAGGTACACTGAGTCGGACTGACGGAGGCGGACGCACACGCTACAACACAGACTTTTATTTACAAGAAAATACCAAAACAAACACAAACTGACTCGAGGGCAAACACGAAGCGAGGAAAGAACATGACAAGGAATTATAACAAAACGACACGACAAGGAGTAGGAGACAAAACGACATGAGTTGTAACAGGAACGAAACAAAACAAGGAACTGGAACGAGAAACACAACTAGGAATGAGAACATGAAACAACATGACTAGAGCTAGGAATTCTAACAAAATGACATGAGTAGGAGACAAAACAAGAACAAGCATGACTAGGAATTATAACCAAACGACATGACTTTCAGTAGGACACATGACTCCTCCAAGCAAGTGACACCAGGGAACTTAAATACACAAACAGACGAGACACACCTGAAACAGATAACGAGGGTGACGGACAAGGAGGCGGAACAAAGGCGGAAACAAAAACAATACCAAACAGAGCCATGTACTGAGAGAGCACATGGCGGGGAAAACAGACATGACAGGACGAGGGCGTGACAGTGGGGAACAAAGAGGGTTGTCCTTTAGGAATGTGAGTAAATTTGGTCTAAAATGGCTCTCAGATTCTATCTTGTTGATAAAGCCATCTCACTGAGCAGAGTCTGCAGAGACCGGCGGGGCAGAATTAATTAAAAAATTAACATTATTAGTGATGAGAAGTTGACTCCCAGAGAATCACTTCTATTAACTGTAGACGAGTTGAAATAATGTTTTTGAAAAAAGTGGCCTTATGCCTTCCATAAATTTGGACATTAACATGTTTTTAAATGTGACATCATATTTAAACAAATGTTTATGTAAGTAATAAGTAATTAAGTAATACCTCCTCTAAAATAGAAAAACCTATAAAAATACATGAGTCAAATTAGTCTTTTGATGGAGTAAAACTGCACAAACCTGTTTGTCGACTAAAATTAAACTAAAATTAACGATAATTTAAAGACTACAAATGTGACTAAAACTAATGCACATTTTAGTAAGAAAAAAAAACAAGCTAAAACTACAAACAAAGTCAGCTGCCAAAATTCACACTGCCAATAAATCAGTGTGTGAACTGCATCAAATGTAAAGATGCCTTGCTTGTTCACAATGCTGAAGTATGTCTGTTTCTCCCCCAGTCTCCCCCACCATCGCTGGCTCTGGACCAGAGGGCTCCTCCGAGGAGGTGACTGTGACTCTGAACAGTCCCACTTCTCTAGTGTGCGAAGCTCAGTCCTACCCCCCTGCCATCATCAACTGGCTCAAAGATGGAATGCCGTTTGAGTCCAGCCGGAACGTCAGAGTGCTGCCAGGTTACAAATGCAAGCACCATCCACTGCATTATCACATTTAAAAGGGCATTGCCGTTTCAACCTTAGCTTTAATTACCCAGTGCCCCCCTCAACAACAAGCGTCCCTCTAACCATAGCTTTACAAACACAGTGCCCCCAGTATTTGGCACGTGTGCTAATATCCGTATGCCATCCCCTGTATCCTTGTCCTCAGGAGGCCGCACACTACAGATCCTGAATGCTCAAGAAGAAGATGCAGGGAGATACACATGCGTGGCCACCAACGAGGCTGGCGAGACCCTGAAGAACTACGAGGTCAAAGTTTATAGTGAGTGTGTGAGAGTTGGAGACTCTAATATTGACCAGGCTGCCTCTCTAACAATCATATGGCTTACACTCTGTGTGTTTGTGCCCTGTGTGCATGTGTTTCCATCTACAGTTCCCCCTGTTATCAGTAAAGATGGTATAGGAGAGGGATTTGCCCCCAGAGAGATCAAGATTAAAGTCAACAACACCCTGACTCTGGAGTGTGAGGCCCAAGCCATACCTACCCCTTCTCTTCAGTGGTACAAAGATGGCCAGGTCAGAAAGAATCACAATCACGTTACTATTTCACAACAACAGCTTGCAAAATTAGGCCATGTTTTTTTTGAAGAGGTTCAAGCACTCCTTGGATCGGTGGCTGGAGAAAAAGCTCTGTATGAACTGGGGGCGTGGAGCTGTGTTCAATCCCAAAAAATACAATAATATGTGAATATACGAGGAGTAAACAACGCTTAACACGGACTAGAGCAGGTACCATGCAATGGAAAGGCACCATGTCTGGAATGGGTTTCCCAAACGTTGCAAGCTGTGTCCTGATCGATCTGTGACTGAGGACCATTTTGGGGTTTTTTATTCACCTGTTTTTAATTCAGATATTTCATTGTACCTCAGCCAGTGCAACAATTACATTCTGGTGTCTACTAGCATTTATTTAACCCTACCTGGATCATAGAACACGAGGCATAGAACTATTTGAGATCACAGTTTAACACACACACACACTCCATCACACCTGTGGACACACGCACACATGTAAAGACCTCCTCACAGACAGTGACACGAAGTAGTGATTGAACCCACATCCCTAGGAACCTAGATCTGTGTGACAGCAACCAACATGATGATATTTAATCGATTACTTCTCCCTCTTTGCTGTGTTTCTCTAGATCCTGAAGGCAGAAGGCCGGATTACAATCACCACTAGTGGTCGTATTGTCCAGATAAAGCAGGCTCAGGTGTCTGATACTGGCCGCTACACCTGCGTCGCAACCAACATTGCTGGAGAGGATGAGAAGGACTTTGATGTAAATATACAAGGTGAACAGGGCCCCACACTTTTCAGATTATCAGCCTCAGCATTGTTCACACTGCAGGGCCAATCCAGTTTGTTTTTCGGAATATGATTCTAAGAGAGTGAAAGTCAGACTGAAAGTGACAAACGCATTATACATTTGCTTATAGCTGCATTGGCTTTCATAGTAATGACGCAGTTACACTGAGGTTGGGAAGAGTAAAAAGTCCTGAAACAAATGATAAAGAATCTGATCTGACTTGTCAAACTGACTCTCGTATTAAAACAGATTTGGAACAACCTACAAAGACAGAGTGTATATTCCTGTATATTCCACATTCAATGAGCTATGTTTTATACATATATTTGAGGATCTGAGGCGGCACGGTGGTGCAGTAGGTAGTGTCGCAGTTACACAGCTCCAGGGGCTTGGAAGTTGTGGGTTCGATTCCTGCTCCAGGTGACTGTCTGTGAGGAGTTAGTGTGTTCTCCCCGTGTGCGCGTGGGTTTCCTCCGGGTGACTGTCTGTGAGGAGTTAGTGTGTTCTCCCTGTGTCCGCATGGGTTTCCTCCGGGTGCTCCGGTTTCCTCCCACAGTCCAAAAACACACGTTGGTAGGTGGATTGGTGACTCCAAAATATCCGTAGGTGTGAGTGAATGTGTGTGTCTGTGTTCCCCTGTGAAGGACTGGCGCCCCCTCCAGGGTGTATTCCCTGCCTTGTGCCCAATGATTCCAGGTAGGCTCTGGACCCACCGCGACCCTGAACTGGATACGGGTTACGGATAATAAATGAATGAGGATCTGATCTCCAGCTGGTATAATGCATGATACAATGCTTTTTCTCTCAGTTCCGCCCAGTTTCCGGGGAAACGGAGGCTCTGGTTCTGGCCCTGGTCCAGGTGGAGACACGAAGGATGTGATTCTAAATAACCCTTTGTCGCTCTACTGCGAGACCAATGCTGTCCCCCCTCCCACACTCACATGGTACAAAGATGGACGACCAATTGCATCCAACGACAGAGTGCTCATCTTACCTGGTGAGTCTGTGTATCCTTTTTATATCTACACCAAATATTAGGAAGTTAGTAAGTTCTAGGCATTACAAAATCAAAGAGACTTTGAGGTGAGTGTGTGTTTGTTTCTTTCTGGGGCAAATCACACAGGTGGGAGAGTGCTTCAGGTCCCACGAGCTCTGGCGGAGGATTCTGGGAGGTATACATGTGTTGCTGTCAATGAGGCGGGAGAAGACTCTATCCAGTATGATGTCCGAGTGTTGTGTAAGTGCACCCAGAAACGAGGAGTAGCAGAATATGTTATCAAAATGAGCAATACAATGTAAAGAGTACGTGTAACTATCTTGTCCCCTCAATGATATAGTATTATTATTATTATAATTGTTTATAATTGTGTGTTGAAATACACAGTGCCTCCCTCTATCAGAGGAGCTGACAGAGACGTCCCTGATGAGGCTGTGGTCTTGGTCAATAAGACTACTTTATTGGAGTGTCATGCAGATGGGAGTCCCTCTCCTAAAATCAGCTGGTTCAAGGACAGCCTGCCTCTTCACGTAGACAGGACACACACTCTGCTGTCCAACGGCAGGACACTGCAGGTGAGATGGGCGGTATATCTTCTGTTGGATTGATAGGTTTGGTTTCTCCCTGGGTCAAGTTCTAAGATTATTTGGACATGTTAATATCTTCTCAGTGGCAGATGTTTTATATTTCAATATATAAAGTGTGCGAAAGTTTGTGGATGTATATTCTTACTACTGACTACTTGCACCCACTGTTGACAAAGGTGTTCTGTGGTACACACACATTTTGCTTACTCTCAAATCTTTGAAAAAGAACATCTGACAGTCTGTGACAGAACAACCTCCGGGTGACTGTCTGTGAGGAGTGTGGTGTTCTCCCTGTGTCTCCATGGGTTTCCTCCGGGTGACTGTCTGTGAGGAGTGTGGTGTTCTCCCTGTGTCTGCGTGGGTTTCCTCCGGGTGACTGTCTGTGAGGAGTGTGGTGTTCTCCCTGTGTCTCCATGGGTTTCCTCCGGGTGACTGTCTGTGAGGAGTGTGGTGTTCTCCCTGTGTCTGCGTGGGTTTCCTCCGGGTGACTGTCTGTGAGGAGTGTGGTGTGTTCTCCCTGTGTCCGCGTGGGTTTCCTCCGGGTGACTGTCTGTGAGGAGTGTGGTGTGTTCTCCCTGTGTCTGCGTGGGTTTCCTCCGGGTGACTGTCTGTGAGGAGTTGGTGTGTTCTCCCTGTGTCTGCGTGGGTTTCCTCTGGGTGACTGTCTGTGAGGAGTTTGGTGTGTTCTCCCTGTGTCCGTGTGGGTTTCCTCCGGGTGACTGTCTGTGAGGAGTTGGTGTGTTCTCCCTGTGTCAACATTAGAATAAAACCAATGACATTATTCCAGTGTGATACTCTCTGTGTGAATGTGTGGGTTTAACTTTCTCCAAATCTCTCCTCGTGTAGTCCGTATTATTTGAGGTTATCATCCAATACCTAGTTTAACATGTTAATAAATAATGATTTTAAATAATGTGTGCTGTTGATTTAACAAATTCATGCAAATCAAGGAGAATCTGAACAAAACATTGTTCTTCAAACTCACACCTACTACTTTATAGAAAAAAATGATCTCATATTTCTTTTTTTTGATATATATATATTCTTATTTCTTTGATTATGTACAACTTTATATAAGCACCACGCGTACTGAGAAAGCATTAGTTTAAATAGGTAAGAAATTAGGTAAGGTTTAATCAGTGTGGTTTGTTTTTATGTTTCAGATTCTGAATGCTCAGGTGACCGATACCGGACGTTATAAGTGTGTGGCTGAAAACGTGGCTGGAAGTGCAGAGAAATACTTTAATCTCAACGTTCATGGTAAGTTTTCTGTTGTTTCTCTCACAGAGGTTTTTGTAGTAATTACACTTTGGTGAAATAACACTATTTGATTAACTCAACACTAGTAGCAAATGACCTGAATGTGTTGTAATGTAATCTTATCTAGTTATATTATGGGTTTTTGGCAGTTAATGTCCTCCTCCAAGCGTGTTGAGCTTCAGGATGTGGCGTTAGTAGCAGTTTAAAAAGAAACAAAAAGGCTCAGGCTGGGACAAGTTTTATTTGTCTCAGAGGAAGCATGACCTAGCTTGGTAGCATTGTGTGATTGGGGTAGACCTAGCAAGTGTATGGAGCTGGAAATTACTTAAAACAGTGGGGACAAAATGGGCAAAAGTTTAACTGTATAAATATATACAGTTTAATTTCAAATATTAAACTGTATATTTATTCAAAATGTCAATGCAGTTCAAAGTGTTATGAATATTTATTTGATAAAATAATTGTTGTGATTCTGTTCGCTGCAGTTCCTCCCACTATCCTGGGTGTAAATATGGAGAATGCCACAGTGGTGGTGAATAATTTCATTTCTCTGAGCTGTGAGGCCACTGGCCTCCCCCCTCCCACTCTGAGTTGGCTCAAAGACAGGAGACCAGTACGGGCCAACACCAATGCTCTTATCATGCCAGGTACACCTACATACACTAACACATATGCACACATATATACATTTCTGGTAGGCACACAATAATAATAAATGCCCCTGGTACACACACAAACACAAAAACACATGTACATACAGGAACATTTAGTAATACTGAGATTAAAAGGTTTGTTTCATGAATAACAATAGAGATGCGGATCATTTGCGTTCACATTGTCTTTGTTTTTATTTTTCAGGTGGGAGAACTTTGCAGATTCTGAAGGCTAAGTTGTCTGATGGTGGGAAGTACAGCTGTGTGGCCATCAATCCAGCAGGAGAGGCTCAGAAACTCATCTACCTTACAGTGTTTGGTCAGTGAGTGTGTATGAGTGACTCTGTTATCTAACATAACCAGACTACGCAATTAGTTTTCTCCTCCAAGCATCTCCTCCAGCACCAGTTTGGAAGTGGTGGCTGGCTTCAAACATCTCAGGAGAAGGAGAGCAAGGGCATGGTTCCAATTAATTAAATATTTGACCGTGATACGTTTCACCCTCTATAGTGCCCCCTAGTATCAGGGACGGTGGTGGAGACTCACCTGTGGTGGTCAGTGTGCGTGTGAGGAATTCAGTCACTCTGGAGTGCCAGTCCAATGCTGTGCCCACTCCTACCATCACCTGGTACAAGAATGGACGCCTCATCACTGAGACTGCCAACCTACGCATACTCGCTGACGGACAGATGCTGAAACTTAAAGGAGCAGAGGTGTGTGTGTGTGTTAAGACTGACTCAAAGTTAGGAGGTCAGTCAAGCTTCTGGGGTCTTTAGACATTTTTCTTTTGCCTGACGTCTTAATTCTGCCTTTAAATGAGTGTACAGTGGTCAGTTTCACACAAAATGTTTCACATGGTGAGAGGCAGATGATCTTTCATAACCTCGTAAGTCCGGAGGTGGGACAAGTATGACCTCAAGGTAAGATGGTATCGAATAGCAGACTCTACAGAACCATTTTTCTGCACTGTATTATCCCCAAAATATAAATATAAATATCAATTATCATTGAATTTGATGTTTGGGCACATTCATAGACCCTATAGTGTTAAAGTGATGGTTTGGGTGAATTTTATCAATCACACAAATGTACTCTGTAAACAACTGATGTAATTCCATAGTTCAGGTTCTACAGTAACATACTGTATTCTTAGTTTCTGTAATTAGAATGAACTAAATCTGTGCACGAATAAAACACGAACCACTAAGAGCAAGTTAAATATTACTAGCCTACGTTCTCAATCGTAAACATCAACAAAATGGATGCACATTTGCAGTGATGTTTCATTGATGGAACTCGAACGAATTCAGTGACAAATACATTTTTCTTGCTTGCCATTTTCAGGCTACTTAGTGTTATGTTTTGTTGGATGAAATGAAAAGTGTAATTTTTAATAATGGTATTAGCAGAGGTCGGGTTTCCAAAAAATTATTTGAAGTGTAGATTACCTGTTTACCAAATCTCCTTCCTCTCTCCCTGTGTGTTTCAGGTGTCCGACACTGGCCAGTACGTCTGCAAGGCCACCAACGTAGCAGGCCAGGTGGACAAGAACTTTCATCTTAACATCTATGGTTAGAAACGACTGCAGAACTTTCTTAAACTTCCTCCTATCTGTTACTGGCCCAGTGATTTAATTTTAGTTTAGTGCTGGCTTTGATATAGGAATTACAGTGTGTTAATCATTTTAGGTTTAACAGAAGACCTCACAAGTGTGTAACATAATGTGAATTTTATGTGTGTGAGCAGTGCCTCCCAGTATTGATGGTCCAGCAGAAGAGCATGTGGTGGAGACCATCAGTAATCCAGTGACCTTCTCCTGTGATGCCACAGGGATCCCTCCTCCCAGCCTCACATGGATAAAGAATGGCAGAGTCATTGGTGAGAAATCCCTCACTCGTTATATGTAACAGATGACAATCAAACCCTTTGTGTGCTGAATCTGATGGGTTTGAACAGGGAAAACACTAAACAGTGGAGTGCCTTGGGCCTCTGTTGCAAATACAACTTTGAAGTCCACTTTTATACCATTAGTAGTTATATACATTGTCCCTTAAGTTAGATTTAATAGCTATAGGGCAGCATGGTGGTGCAGCAGGTAGGTGTCGCAGTCACACATCTCCAGGGACCTGGAGGTTGTGGGTTCAAGTCCCGCTCCTGGTGACTGTCTGTGAGGAGTGTGGTGTGTTCTCCCTGTGTCTGCGTGGGTTTCCTCCGGGTGACTGTCTGTGAGGGGTGTGGTGTGTTCTCCCTGTGTCTGCATGGGTTTCCTCCGTGTGCTCCGGTTTCCTCCCACTGTCCAAAAACACACGTTGGTAGGTGGATTGGCGACTTAAAAGTGTCCGTAGGTGTGAGTGTGTTTGTTGCCCTGTGAAGGACTGGTGCCCCCTCCAGGGTGTATTCCTGCCTTGCGCCCAATGATTCCAGGTTTAAATAAAAAAAAACTTTAACCTGCCCCTCCTTAGTCATGTGTGTAGTCATGGGTGTGTTACTTATCGCAAAAATTGTGGATGTGAGATTATGTGTGACTAGAATGTACCCATTAAAATCTGTTATCTTTGGAATGCTTTAAACACAGAGTCCAAAATTACTTTAATTTCTTTACTCTGAATATCTGGAAGGATTTTTTTTTTTCATTTTTTTCATCTCATTTGAACACTTTATAGAGAATTCAGAGTCTCTGGAGATGCACATCCTGTCTGGAGGAAGCAAGCTGCAGATTGCCCGCTCGCAGCTGTCTGACAGCGGCACATACATCTGCCTGGCTTCCAACATTGAGGGCAAAGCTCGCAAGAGCTACCACCTCACCATACACGGTAAATCCCCTCAGCATTAAGCACAGCACCACAGTCACAGCACAGCAGTGAAGTCTGAACTGAATAGAATGTGGTTTGTGAAGTCTATTTTGCTACAGCTCACAAGAAGTGTTATTTTTTTATTTCAATTTTATTTTAAGTTTAAAAATTGCATGAGTGTTTTTTACGTTGTGTTGAAGTTTTATGGGCTCTGGAACAATAGAAATAAATGGACTGATAGGAATGGTTTAAAATCTTAAAAATTATATAAAAACATTTTCAATTATTTTCCATTATAATTAGGAAATGGTTTATCTTTCTGTACAATTTGGGAGATATGATTATTTTTCCCAATTTGTGATTATTTTAATTAATATGTGACTTGTTTATTTATGGGACCATAACCTCCATTTTATTTTTTACCCCAAATTTTACAAGAAATATTTAGTTTCAAGTTTAGTATATTTACTGCCCCATTGTTTGACTGGTGGTGTCTCTTGTTTTCTTTTTGCTGTAGTTCCACCCAGTATCGTAGGGTCAGATCTACCTGGTGAGGTCAGTGTTCTGCTAAATGACAGCATCCAGCTTGTGTGTCAAGCAGAAGGGACGCCACCCCCCACCATCCAGTGGCTGAAGGATGGACAAGCTCTGAGCAAGACTGGCCTCAAGAATATCAGGTGTGTGGCTGTTGGTCTTTCTGTGTGTGTGTGTGTGTGTGTGTGGAGTTGTGTTGTTCTCATTTCCTGAAGCTAATCCATTTGTAAAAACATCATATTAACACTTTTGCTTCAGATCTGAAAGAATCCACAGCTTTTTTGTGTTAATCGTTACACAGTGAGAAGGCAGCTCAGTGCTATGGGTCTGAAAGGATGTGAGACTATCTAGAAGACATTTTTACATGTGTTGGGGAATTTGCAAATCAAACAAAGGAAACTGAATGACAGGAAATGTGGTCTCTGTTTTTTGCACAGAGATTGTTTTATGTATGTTAAAACCAGTACTACAGTTTGATATGCTTCTTTCTTTAGGATCAGCCCTGATGGCAGTATTCTTACAATAACAGCTGCCCACACAGCAGATGGTGGGAAATACACGTGCTTGGCTACTAACAAAGCTGGAGAAGAGGACAAGGTGTTTAATATTAATGTATATGGTAAGTTTACATGACTAGTAACAATACCCAATCACTAAAATGCAAAATGAAATGAAAAACATTAAGGAAAGCCTTTTGTGGTTAAGGACAAAGTTTATCATACACCATCATACAAACACTGTATCATGGGGAAATGTCTTATTTTATGATCCTGGAAGTTCACATACTAATGTGGGGGGGAAATATTTTGGCAGTAATCCATTCAATATGTTTCCAAGCACTTTAACAATCAGATCATGAGAAAATTTAGAGTCTACCTGAGTCACCCAGTAACCAGATTTTTTCTAAACAAGATTCACACTTTCACGACTGCTTAGAAACTCACCCATTTACTGCAGCGTATCATGAATATAACGTAGAGTACAGTCTGGTGACAGTCTGTGAGGAGTGTGGTGTGTTCTCCCTGTGTCTGTGTGGGTTTCCTCCGGGTGACTGTCTGTGAGGAATTGGTGTGTTCTCCCTGTGTCTGTGTGGGTTTCCTCCGGGTGACTGTCTGTGAGGAGTGTGGTGTGTTCTCCCTGTGTCTGCGTGGGTTTCCTCAGAGTGACTGTCTGTGAGGAGTGTGGTGTGTTCTCCCTGTGTCTGCGTGGGTTTCCTCCGGGTGCTCCGGTTTCTTCCCACGATCCAAAAACACACGTTGGTAGGTGGATTGGTGACTCAAAACTGTCCATAGGTGTGAGTGTGAGTGAATGTGTGCCGCCCTGTGAAGAACTGGTGCCCCCACCAGGGTGTGTTCCCGCCTTGCTCCCAGTGATTCCTGGTAGGCTCCAGACCCACAGCAACCCTGAACTGGATAAATGGTTACAGTCTATGAATGGAACCCATGTCATAATTTTAGCAGTAAAATAAATTTTTTTAAAAATCATCTTTATCCAATTCTGTTTTCTAGCATTTTCCTTTAAAACCTTTGCTGCAAGGGTTGCACATTGGCAAAACAGGTAGTGTCGCTCTCACACAGCTCCAGAGTCCTGGGGTTGTGGGTTCAAGCCCTGCTCCAGGTGACTTTCTGTGAGGAGTTTAGTGTGATCTTTCCTTGTGTGAGTGAATGTGTGAGTGTGTAGCCCTGCATAAAACTAAAGACCCAAAACAACCCTGAACTGGATAAGTGGTTACAGACAATGAATAAACGAATGAACTTTTGCTGCGTACATGATCATTTGAACGATAACTGCCAAAGTCTGATAACGATTGTATGGTTGGTCTGCATAAAAACACATTCGCTGTGTCCAATCCACAGTCCCTCCGGAGATCCAGGGAAATGGGGATGTGGCCGAGGAATTAACTGCAGTGCAAGATAGCTCATTGAATATTGAGTGTGTAGCCAGTGGCTCCCCACCTCCTCAGCTGAACTGGCTGAAGAATGGTCTGCCCTTGCCTGTGTCGGCTCACACACGCCTGCTATCTGCTGGACAGCTGCTCCGGTAAGACCGACCATAGCATGGACCATAGTCTGCAACTGTAAGATGTCAGATCACTCCTAATAAGTAAATAATGTGTAGAAATCTCTTGGACAATAAGCATGAAAAGAAATAGAGAATGTCTTACTGGGCATTTTTAAAAAACACTTAAAGCCTTTTTAGATTTTATCCTTCAGATCCGAATGTACAGGGTGGGCCATTTATATGGATACACCGTAATAAAATTTAAGTTTACAAGTCTCTGACCACTTATAAAATGTGTTCAAAGTGCTGCCCATTGTGTTCTCCCACTGTTTTTCCATTGTTTACCATTGTTTTTCTTGTGAAAATCCCAATACGTTTGATGTGTCACATGACCCTCTTCTCATTGAAAAAACAAAAGCTGGATCCAAAATGGCCGACTTCAAAATGGCCACCATGGTCACCACACATCTTGAATAGTTTCCCCTCTCCCGTATACTGATGTGAACACAAACAGGAAGTTAATATCACCAACCATTCTCATTTTATTAAGGTGTATCATATAAATGGCCAAGAAAAAAAACAATTGAAGATTTATGAACGGTCAAATATTAATTATCTTTGTACATGTATAAATCATATGTTAATGTAACTAAATTCTCTTATTGTTGGTCAGTATCACCCGTGTCCAGGTGTCAGATGAAGGCACTTACACTTGTGTGGCTTCTAACCGAGCTGGAGTGGACAACAGACACTACAGTCTACAGGTGTACGGTCAGTACAACACTTAGTGTTCTGGACATATCAAAATTACTACATTAAACATGCCTGCCCTATGTGTAGGGGAGCCATTTTGTTGAGCATATCGTTTTCAAGATATATATCATTTTTAAGCTATCATACTTATTTAGGTATTTATTTACTTACTTAATAAATGAATCAAATCATTATATGACATTCCTGTGCCTGGTGAATGTCCAGTCCCCCCCAGTCTGGACGGAGCAGGTTCCACAGACGATGTGACACTAGTCAGAGGGAGCATGGTGGCTCTGGTGTGTATCTCGGATGGGACACCAACTCCTGTGGTCTCCTGGCTCAAGGAGGGTTCAGCTCTGCCTGTGGAACCTCACACTGTCCTGCTGAACCACAACAGCACTCTGCAGATATCTCATGTCCAGATCCGCAACACGGGACACTACACCTGCCTCGCTCGCAACCAGGCTGGAGAAGCCCAGCGCCACTTCAACCTCAAAATCCTGGGTGAGAGAGAAAGAGAGAGACTTTACTTTATATGGCCATATGTATTAGGACACCGGCTTATTCCAAATTTTTTCTGAAATCATAGCTCGTTGAACTCAATCCCCTTATTCTTCTCTCAGATCCTCCGCGGATAAATGGCTCTGGATTCCACTTGGAGGTGTCGGTGGTGGTGAATCATGTTCTGGAGCTGGTTTGTGAGGCAGAGGGTATACCTGCACCCACACTGACCTGGGTGAAGGATGGAAGACCATTGCCTCAAACACACAACTTGAGATTCCTTCGTGGAGGAGAAGTGCTCCGGATCAGCTCAGCACAGGTCACAGAATGAAAAACACACATGCGTACACACACACACACACTCACAATGTCTCAATGCTTTCAAAGGACATTAAGTAGACTTCCATTCATTTCGTGTAGAATTTTTATTCATTGTCTGTAACCCTTATCCAGTTCAGGGTCATGGAGGGTCCGGAGTCTACCCAGAATCACTGGGTGCAGGGCAGGAACACACCCTGTAGGGGGCGCCAGTCCTTTAAAGGGCGACACATTCACTCACACACATGGACACTTTTGAGTCACCAATCCACCTACCAACGTGTGTTTTTGGACTGTGGGAGGAAACCGGAGCACCCAGAGGAAACCCACGCAGACACAGGGAGACACACTCCTCACAGACAGTCACCCAGAGGAAACCCACGCAGACACAGGGAGACACACTCCTCACAGACAGTCACCCAGAGGAAACCCACGCAGACACAGGGAGAACACACCACACTCCTCACAGACAGTCACCCGGAGGAAACCCACACAGACACAGAGAGAACACACCACACTCCTCACAGACAGTCACCCGGAGCGGGACTCGAACCCACAACCTCCAGGTCCCTGGAGCTGTGTGACTGCGACACCTACCTGCTGCACCACCGTGCCCTTCACGTAGACTTACCCTGACTTTAACCATAACTACTACTACCCTAAACATAACACATCTTCACCTTAAAGTTTAATGAGGTTGTCTACATCATGGGGACATGATTTTTGTCATCATAAAAACAAGTCCCCACAGTTTGAGTCCGTAAACACATTCCCCACAGCAACATGATTTTGTGAACAACATACACATACACATATTCGTTGCATGGAAATTTTGTGGACCAATCGTGTCCCAGCAAACATCCGAAGGATCCATTTGTACTGTACTGTGTCTGATATGGTACTGGCCTCTCCCAAAGACACAAGAAGACACTCAGCCAGTTTGTAAACAAAGATATTCTCTCTAAAAACTCTTTCTGTTGCATTGTCTGCCTGCAGGTCGAGGACACTGGGAGGTACACTTGTCTGGCCACTAGTCCCGCGGGAGATGATGACAAAGAATTCCTGGTCAGAGTGCACGGTGCGTGCAGCAAAATCCTATTCTGTGTATTATTAAAAATACATATGCTTCCATTGCCTTTTACATATAATCTTGTTGACCACAGTACCACCAAACATTGCTGGAGAGAGTGGTGTCCAAGATGTGTCAGTGCTTCAGAACAGACAGGTGACTCTTGAGTGCAAGTCAGATGCTGTACCACCTCCCACACTGTCCTGGCTCAAAGACGGAGCTCCACTTAAGGTACACACAGATGTTTGAGGGAGTGACTTATGGATGTGAATGGATAGAGCAGCATATTCTCTGGTTACATAAAATTAACATTATCTTGCTTGGATCAGATAGGGCTCTATAAGTTTGGTAGCCCTTGGTTCTGATAAAATCCTTACTGACTAATGACTCACCGCATTGTCTCTCTTCAGGCGTCTCCTCGAGTGCGTGTTTTGTCCAGTGGTCGCTACCTGCAGATCAATAATGCAGAGCTTGGAGATGCAGGTCGCTACACCTGTATGGCCAGCAACATCGCAGGGGAGACGAGACGCCATTTCAATCTCAGTGTGAATGGTGAGCAGCTCCAGCTTTGCACATTATCTCTCTTAGGAAATGTCCGACAGTGAAACGAACACTGCATGATGGACAACCTATCAGACACAAAGTACCAGTATAAAAAAAATACGTTACTACCAGGAGCCGCAAGCAAATATGCATCCACACAACTACAATACCACAGCAACCATAACTTCTTATGACAATCGCAGATTGAGTCGACTCCAAGAGTTTCAGTTCCAGACGGTCAAGGAATCAAATCTTTGGGAGTCAATTCCACTATTCTATCTGTGTGTACTTGGATGGCGTTATATTGTACGCCGCTCTCAGTGGGAACAGAGGCAGTGGGATGGCTTTGTAACCAGACTCTGAAATTAACATAGGATATTTCTTATCTGCCCTGTCACAGAGCTGTGAGGGAAAAATCAAAGTGGGCTATATATAATGAATTGTGCATCCATATGTGTTTGTATATCTATAGTTGTCCCCACTATACAAGAAGGTCCTCAAGCTGTGTCTGTACACATCAACCAGCCTGTGGTCCTGGAGTGTATTGTTAGTGGGATCCCGGCCCCACAAGTCACCTGGAGGAAACATGGAGCCATTCTGGCTGGAAACAGTCCAAGGTCTGTAAAATATTCTGGATCCATTCTTTAAAAAAAACGTCTGTAAGTTAATTCTCTGGAATTACTTTTGCCTGGTTCTTCTGTGGACAGGTATGCATTTTCCCCCGACGGTTCTCTCCATATCCACTCAGCCCAAGTGACTGATACCGGCCGCTATTTGTGCATGGCCACAAACCAGGCAGGAACCCAGCGCAGGAGAGTAGATCTGCAGGTTTATGGTGAGTGACCTCCCCACCTTCTAGAAGTGTTCTGGTTTGTCCCTTTTACAGTTTAGTTTAGTCCTGGATTTCTTGGCCACAGTCAGGTGTTTATTATAATAATAATGACAGTAATTAGCATATCTTCACTTCTCTTCACTTCTCTTTCTTCAAACCCCAGTACCCCCTTCGATATCAGAGGGCCCCACTAATGTCACCGTGATCGTAAATATTCAGACCACCCTGTCCTGTGAGGCCTCAGGTATCCCCAAACCCACTGTCACCTGGACCAAAGACACTCGCCCTCTCAACACCGATCAGAACCAGAATATGTACAGGTTCAGCCAGGTTTTTTTCCTCTTTTATTGCCTCTAAGTTGCATATTTATTATTTTCAAGAATCCTGCAATTCTACAACACTCTCACGTTGACTTACAAATGATGAACTACAGTAAATTTTATGTTTGTTTATGCCGACAGATTGCTGTCATCAGGTTCTCTGGTTGTCATAGCGCCCACAGTAGAAGACACAGCGCTGTATGAGTGTGTGGTGTCCAATGAGGCGGGACAGGACAGCAAAGTCATTCACTTCACTGTACACGGTGAGAACAGTTTACAGGTGCCAAGGCATTGAGATTGTCTTTATGAGAGACGTAGGGCTTAGTCTATTGTTACTAGTCTAAAAACTGTGCTCCTCTGTAGTGCCACCCTCCATAGCTGATGAGGCCACAGAGCTTGTGGTGAACAGACTGTCCCAAGTGGTCATTGGCTGCTCTGCATCTGGAGTGCCCCAGCCTGTCCTGCACTGGACCAAAGATGGACTGCGGCTGGCCGAAAAGGGAGAGGGCTACAGGACCCTGCCCTCTGGTGAGTGTGTCTCTGTCTCTGTTCAGGCGTTTAACAACAGTATTGAGCAAAAAGGGGCGTCAGTCTCTGTGGTCAGGGAACTAGGGACCAAGACATCATTGTAGGTGTGTTCAATAAAAAATATATTTCAAATAAAGAGATATTTAAATTCTCGTTTAAAGTAACACTAGGTAAGATTTGGTGTTTTTGTTCCTGGGCTCCCGCTACAGTACATTTTTACAGAATTGACCTGAAATGAAGAAGGTGGGTGGGAAAACATCCTCCTTCCCTTCCTCCTCCAAAAATTACATGGTGCAGTTTCTGTAGTGCTGAGCCCAGAGTAGCAGAAACTTTATTCTCCTTTTTACATTTTTAAGCTGTTATTTTAAAATGGTAAAAATGCTACCTAGAGGTCCTTTAAATTATGCAAATAAGGATTAATTACCATAAATGCAACCCAAGAGCTTTAGAGAGTTTTGATTGACTTTGCTATTTCTAAATGGTGATTGGGATAATCCTGGTTTCTTTTAGGTCCTCTGGAAATCACGGCTGCAGAGTTGAGTCACGCTGGTCGTTACACGTGTTTTGCAAAGAACGCTGCAGGATCCGCCCATCGTTATGTCCATGTCATTGTACAGGGTAAGGAGGCAGCACTAATCAAGTTGCAGCAACAAACACAGCTGGTCTTATTATACTCCCAACATCTTGGTGCCAGATACCACAGGGCACATTCAGAGGTCTTGTAACATGACATAATCACCCCATAGGTCAGAGCTGTTTTGGCAGCATGTTTAATAACAGTGGGTCTTCAGGTTTTGGCTCATTAGTGTTTATACTTGCAGCCCATTGTCTTTGTGCCATTGTTAGTGGTTTGATAAACAGTGAAATCAGCCTTTTCCTTTGGTACCTTTCAGAACCTCCAGTGATTCAAACTCACCCCTCAACACTGGACGTGATCCTGAACAGCCACATAACCCTGCCGTGCCGAGCTGTGGGCTCCCCAAGACCCACAATTACTTGGCAGAAAGAGGGCATCAACATCTTCACGTCTGGTACGAGCCAGTTGTGTGCTTTCACACCTCACTTGCAGACATCAGTCACATACACCTCATTGCCAAAAGTATTCACTCACCCATCCAAATACAAATTAAATTCAGGTGTTCCAATCTCTTTCATGGCCACTGGTGTATAAAACCAAGCACCTAGGCATGCAGACACCTTCTATAAATATTTTTGAAAGAATGGGTTGCCCTCAGTAGCTCACGTCCAGTCGTGAAATTTCCTCGCTGACAAATGTTCCACAGTCAGCGTGTAAGTGGTATTACAACAAAATGGAAGCAATTGGGAACTACAGCAAATCAGCCTCAAAGTGGTAGGCCATGAAAATGACAGAGCGGGGTCAGCTGATCCTGAGGCACATAGTGTGCAGAGGTCGCCAACTTTCTGCAGACTTAGTCACTACAAACCCCCAAACTTCTGGAAGAATGGTGAAAAATTTTCATAAACACACTCCTAGAAGAGTTCCCAGAAGAGTTGAAGCTATAGCTGCAAAGGGTGGGCTGACATTGTATTAAACCCTATGGATTTAGAATTGGATGTCACTCAATTTCCTATCCTTGTGAAGCCAGACGAGCGAACACTTTTGGCAATATAGTGTATCAGAACAATCAGCAGGACTTAAGCTATCTAACATTATCATCAGCAATAACTTAGATATGATAGAGGATCAGTGAGTAATCCAGCTGGGACTATGACCCAAAAATGATCCCTATAAACTGTTATAATGGTACAGTTCTGTTTCTGCTCTGTTTAGAAAGAGTTTAACAGATTGGAGATCGGAATCATTCCAGAAATGCTAATGTGTTTAAAAGGGAGTGAATCCTAGTGGAATGCAATTAGCATGAGCTCAATGACTTTTTCACATTATTATGTACAAAACGTATTCCTTAAAATTACCAAAGCGGTTCTGTTCTATCAACTTTATGGATACTTTATCATTAGGAGGGGATCTCACTGTTCTGCCCAGTGGGGGCCTGCAGATCTCTCGTGCCAAAGCAGAAGATGCTGGAACCTACATGTGTGTGGCCCAGAATCCAGCAGGTACAGCACTGGGCAAGACCAAACTCAGAGTGCAAGGTGAGAACATGTATCTGTCACCATAGCTTTTATAGAAATTTAGTTTTTTTGTTTGTTAATGATGTTATGTACTAAGAAGTAATATGTAAAATCCTAAAATATTCTAAATAATTTGTTGAGGAACTTTATTCTTGAATTTTTTTGTTATTCACTGACGTTCACTGGCACTGATCTTTTTTGGCAATAGATTGTCTTTGCTCATAAAAGACTAGGCATATTCTGGATGCTCCATTCAGAGCCAAACATGATTTCATCACCAGTTTAAGATGTTTTTGAACATTTCACAATGTTTCCAACCTTATTTTGTCATGCACATTTTAGACACACAGCATTAAAACTGTCTGTTATTCCTTTTAACAGTTCCTCCAGTCATCGTTTTAAGCACCAAATCCTACTCTGTGGCTGTGGATGGTGCAGTGACCCTGCAGTGCCAGGCTGAGGGCTATCCAACACCCTCGGTCAGCTGGCATAAGGATGGACAGCCTCTTGCTGAGTCTGTGCGGCAGCGTGTGCTGAGCTCTGGATCTCTGCACATAGCCTTTACCCAGCCAGGAGACACGGGCAAATATACCTGCACTGCTGCCAATGCAGCTGGGAGCAGCAGCATAGACATGAGCCTCACCATACTCAGTGAGTCAGGAATTGAAAGAGTATGGCAGTGATGGATGGATAAATAATTGGCTTTTGAGGATCTGTCCAGCCTTGGCTGCAGATACAGCTTCAATTTCTCTGGGAAGGCCAGACATTAAATGTTGCGCCATTTTCTGTGAGGATCTAATTGTGTTCACCCACCAGAAAACGTTTGAGGTCAGTTACTGATGTTGCATGATTAGTTCTGGATCACGTTTCCTTGTTCTGATGCGTCATGAATCCAAAAGATGCATTTCCATGGCTCCATATCACATATCTGTGGGAAAATATACCCATCTACCTAATATTTTGGCACTGAGCTTTGAACAAACTCCAGAAGTAATGATTCAGCATCAGTACCTGACCTCTCTAATGTTCTCAAGACTGAGTGCCATCAAGTTCTCACAGAAATGATGCATTATCAAAATCTTATTCAAGATTAACATGCTTATCTGTTATACTATTGCTGTAATTCTCATGTTAGCTTTATTTTCTTTCCTCCTCAGTCCCTCCCTCTGTCCATGGAGGTGAACCAGAGTTATGGGTGGCGGAGAACACTCAGGCTTTGTTGTCATGTGTGGTGGAGGGTGTTCCTCAGCCCTCTCTGAGTTGGGAGAAGGAGGGCGTACCACTGACAGACACCGTAGGAGAGTACACCATCCTGCCAACTGGAGAACTCATCATAGACAAGGCTCAGGTCTGAGAAAAAAAACTCTTATTGATTTTAATCATACAATTTTTTATAAACAAATTATTCTGTACGTCTTCTTGCTGAAGCCAAGACATTAATGGCATCTGAATGGCGCTAATGTGCCTAGCTTACAAAGCCATTAGTGTAGGGTGACCAGACGTCCTCTTTTACCCGGACATGTCCTCTTTTTTAGACTTAAAAAAATGTCCGGGCGGAATTTCACAAACGTCTGGGATTTTGTTTTTCTAGAGCTTACATAGAACTTCGAGAAGTTTCGTTCACAAACTAGTCCCGCCCTCCCCTACTCCGATTGGTTCGCTTGAGTGAGAAGGGGGCGTGGTGAAGTAGCCTAAAGTCTTCGGATTGGACGGTCTGACTGTAGAGCTACCGTTATTGGTCGATAACCTTCTCTGTAATCATTTAATTGGTCAGTCTGCACGTCAGTAGTCGTCCACCCCCCCGGAGACATGTCATCTTTTTCACCATCTCAGATCTGGTCACCCTACATTAGTGTACTGACGCCTAGTGGACTAGGTGTTTCACAGAGTCTGTTTTTAAACAATTTTAAACGTTTGCCTCCATGTAACAGACCTGCTCTTTGGAGTATAAACTGGTCGACTCAGGAACTACAAAGCAAGTTATTTATAAACAGTTGGTTTAAAGTTCTCCTCCAAAACTAATGAAGCATATTTCATGCATTTTGGATTGCAGCCAGAGGATGCTGGGAGTTACACCTGTGTGGCCACTAACTCCGTGGGTCAGGACAGTCAGACAATCACTCTGTCCATCCACACACACCCAGCTTTCACTGAGTTATTGGGCGATGTGTCTCTGAATAAAGGAGACCGCCTCCTGCTCACCTGCGGGGCCATCGGCATCCCTCCTCCCAAAATCACATGGGCGTTCAACAATAACATCGTCCCAGGTAAAGAACCCTGAGAAACCCCACAGTTAGGCCTGTAATACTAATTACATTATCTCCTTATCTTACAATATATGGACATTACCACAATAATTGTGTTAACTTGCATGTGTCACCAATATTTTAGCTAGTGGTGCTGCTCTTTTCTCAAGTTTTCTCTGGTCTCTCAAATTGTTATGTTGATTTTTTGAAAACAGTGGTTATTTTATTTTATTTTTTCTTTTATTACTTGGGCGGCACAGTGGCACAGCAGGTAGTGTCGCAGTCACACAGCTCCAGTGACCTGGAGGTTGTGGGTTCAATTCCCGCTCCGAGAGACTGTCTGTGAGGAGTTGGTGTGTTTTCCTTGTGTCTGCGTGGGTTTCCTCCGGGTGCTCTGGTTTCCTCTCACAGTCCAAAAACACAAGTTAGTAGGTTGATTGGCGACTCAAAAGTGACCGTGTGTGTTAGTGAATGTGTGTGTTGCCTTGTGAAGGACTGGCGCCCCCTCCAGGGTGTATTCCAAGGTAGACTCTTGCGCCCAATGATTCCAGGTAGACTCTGGACCCACCGTGACCCTGAATTGGATAAGGGTTATAGATAATGGATGGATGGATGTATGGTTTTATTACTTAAATGGCCAAACTCTCAGTTTAAGTTCATTATTTCCTTATTCATTTTCCTAATCTTTATAGTCACTTGGGATTTCTTATCTTGAAGCTACTTGTTTATTTATTTATTTGTTTTCTTAAGTTGCTCGTTCATCTAGTAAATCTTTCTCTTCATTCATTATTTATTGTAGCTTATTATGACCATGTGAATGGCCACAGTGAGCTTGTGATTGAGCATGTCAGTAAGGACGACGCAGGCACCTACTCCTGTGTGGCTGAGAACCGTGTGGGATCCATCAAATCTCTGGGTTTTGTCTACGTCAAAGGTACCGTTCAGACTCAGATTAACCAAATAAGTTTGTATTCACTGTAAAATAGTCAAATGTTCTGAGGAAATGTGACTCACTGTATACTTTCCCTGTGTCCCTCCTATAACAGAACCCCCTATAATAGACGGAGATGTCCATTCTAACCATATTGAGCCTCTTGGAGGGAATGCCATTCTGAACTGTGAGGTGCGAGGAGATCCCCTGCCCACCATCCAGTGGAGCAAGAAGGGCATCATTGTCCAGATCAGCAACCGCATCCGCCAACTGGACAATGGCTCTCTGGCAATCTACGGCACTGTGGTACTACAACCTGATCCCCTTTTTCTTATACCTTTACTAATTTCATTAATACCTACTTCAAAATCTTTCACACTTCAGCTGGTTCCAGTGTATAAGTCATTTAAGGCTACTTGAGATTGGCTTGATTTCTCCATAGAAAACATTACCAATAGAATTGGATACAGTGGAGCAGCTGCACATGAGCCTAAGCTCATTCCTAGTGCCAAATGTTGACTAGAGGGGTGTATAGCCCTCCATCATTGTCCTGTTAGGTAACTGTATTTTCTGGAGTGATGGAGCATCTTTGAATATGATTGGCATTACTGTTTGTGGCCGAATTCATTCATTCATTATCTGTAACCCTTATCCAGTTCAGGGTTGCGGTGGGTCCAGAGCCTACCTGGACTCATTGGGTGCAATGCAGGAATACACCCTGGAGGTGGCGCCAGTCCTTCACAGGGCAACACACACTCACACATTCACTCACACACTCACACCTACAGATACTTTTGAGTCGCCAACGTGTGTTTTTGGACTGTGGGAGGAAACCGGAGCACCCGGAGGAAACCCGAGTGGACACAGGGAGAACACACCAAACTCCTCACAGACAGTCACCCGGAGGAAACCCACGCAGACACAGAGAGAACACACCACACTCCTCACAGACAGTTACCCGGAGGAAACCCACACGGACACAGGGAGAGCACAGCAAACTCCTCACAGACAGTCACCCGGAGGAAACCCACGCAGACACAGAGAGAACACACCACACTCCTCACAGACAGTTACCCGGAGGAAACCCACACGGACACAGGGAGAGCACAGCAAACTCCTCACAGACAGTCACCCGGAGCGGGAATCGAACCCACAACTTCCAGGTCCCTGGAGCTGTGTGACTGAGACACTACCTGCTTTCAATTCAATCTAAAAGCAGTGTTTCAGTATCTGGAGTAAAGTCTTAGCCAGAAGATTAGCAGCTGTTACCACAGCAACGGGGGTCCAAACAACCTACTAATACATTTAATTTCAAATCGAATATTGGGCGACTAAAAATTCTTGGCCATGTAGTGTAACTTAGTATTGATTATTAGCTCATATATATCATTCATTTTCATTTTATTTAAACATCAGAGAGTTCCTAAGTAGTAGCCTCTTAGCACATGGCCCCTCGTGGTCAACCTGTCGGCAGGTTTACATCAGCAGGCACTAATATGCGTTCTCCTATTTAAAATCTGCGAAGAGGGCACATTCACAAGGTACGGAGTGAAATAAATCACAGTAGAATCAGAGCTTTCTGTTTGCAGTGTTTTTTTTGTCACTGAAGGAATTATGCAGAAAGCTAACTGCTCAGTGTTTTTTCAAAGTGAGCACAAGGGTTTATTTGAAGCGGAATGTGAGGCGGTCACAGCTGATCTCTGTAGTGTCCAATATGACCACAAACAATGTCCAGCTATTCAGTCATTACACATCAAACACATGTGAGTGGCATGCCACTCAGGTCTCTGTACATGTTACAAACACTACTTCTGACTTGCTTCTTATTTCTCAGAGCGAGGATGCGGGTAACTATGTGTGTGTGGCTACGAATGATGCTGGAGTTGTGGAACGGACAGTCACTCTCACCATACAGAGTAAGTCAATTGTCGCATATTCTGTCACACTTTTCTTGTATTGGTGAAAAACCCCTATGTAACGTAGCATTAGAAGTCATACCCAAGGACTGACATAGAATAGTGTGGCTGCCTGGGTGTGGAACTGAACCCCACTCTGCCAGAGGGTTACCCAATGCACCAACCCCAGTCTACAATAAGGTTACACACCACTCTTCATCTGGTATTTAAAGAAATTTCAGCTTGACATTTCCTTCCTCAGGTTCTCCAGTCTTCACGGTGGAGCCGGTGGACACAGTAGTGGATTCTGGATCCACTGTGGTTCTGAACTGCCAAGCCCAGGGTGAGCCCACCCCTGTCATCGAGTGGGCCAGCCAGGGACGTCCTCTCCTGACCAATGAGCGAATCACCACACTGACAAATGGCTCCCTGCGGCTCAGCAGCGCTCAGAAAGAGGACACGGCCGAGTACGAGTGTGTGGCTCGAAATCTGATGGGATCAGCACTGGTGCGCATGACCCTCACAGTCCGTGGTGAGTTGTGTGTGATTATATTTGTGGATGTGCTATGATCCGATGTGCTGGTGTTTGATGTTAGACTAGAAGTTAGACTAAAAAGTTCATTGGTATAGTTCTATGACGCTCTATACAACAGCATTGAAAATTATGGGATAAGACTTAGGAATTCATAAACATTAAAATGAAATAAAGAGCGTGTATTTAAATGTTTACGTGTGTATGGGTTTGCATGGGGTTTTATAAATCAGTTCACGGAGGCTACTCTGAATGGATGAAGTGGGGGGCTTGCAGTGTGTCCTGTGGGACAGGAGTTCAGAAGAGACTGAGACAGTGTAATAACCCCCGACCCGCCAATGGGGGGCGTCACTGCACCGGATCAGATTCAGAGACCCGCAGCTGCCAAGGCAAGCCCTGCCCAGGTTAGTCTTCTTTTTATATAATATTCTCAGTACTATATATGTATATAGTTTTTACGTTTTAAATTGGATAAAAAAGAGGATAAATATTGATTATTGTTAGGTTTATGATGTCATAACTCGTTGTGTAACTGCACCATCTTCTAGTGTGTTTTGTTCCTGGATTTGAACGTGTGTTTTTCTGTTTAGTGGATGGTCAGTGGTCAGAGTGGTCATCTTGGGAGGAGTGCTCTCGTACCTGTGGTCAGGGGAACCGGACGAGGATCCGGACCTGCAGCAAGCCTCCAGCTCAGCATGGGGGCAGAGCCTGTGAGGGCCGGGCAGTGGAGGTCATCATGTGCAGCATCAGACCCTGCCCTGGTTAGTACTTTAATACTGGAATGCTCGAATATCCAGATCGTTTGTAGGCACCCACTCACTCAACTTTCTTTTATTAAGGGTTTAGAACGGGATTAAAGCTTGTTTCTCCCTATTTGGTTGCAGTAACTGTCCCTACTCAACCAGGAAGGCTTTACACTAGAAATTCAGTGAGGATTTGGTTGCATTCAGCCACATAAGCCTTAGTGATGTCAGGTCTACTTAGTTATTAATGTTTGACAGGCAGTGGATATGTCAGTGATGATTTATCCCAATACTTATGTTCATTTGAATTTATTCTGCCTGTCTGACAGTGGCTGGGAACTGGGGGTCCTGGTTGCCCTGGAGCCCCTGCAGTGAGACCTGTGGAAAGGGGATGCAGATGCGAATCCGTCTGTGTAACAGCCCTCCACCTTCCTTTGATGGACCGCCGTGCCAGGGTGCAGACACACAGACTCAAGTGTGCACGGAGAGAAGCTGCCCTGGTAAGAGACTGGCAACAAGAGAACAGTCTTATAGAGATTAGCTCCTAATGAATCCCATAGGTTCAGATAGATACGGTGTTATTTGTTTGGTGCAATGACACCCTAAAACAGGTTTACAACTTCTAATGAGCAAGCTGATGGAGAAAGGCCGCACGAGCAAGATACAGGACTCCGAAGGGAGTAGATCTTTGCGATATGCTCAAAATGATATTTAATGATCTGTCAGCTTGAGAAAAGTTTGGGTTTTAGATATTTTTGTTGGATGTGTTGTCTCCACCTACAGGGGTTGGAGAATGAAACTGAAACACCTGTCATTTTAGTGTGGGAAGTTTCATGGCTAAATTGGACCATGGCCAATCTTCATTAATTGCACATTGCACCAGTAAGACCAAGTGCATCCAATGGTTCAAACATTGTGTCCTGAAGGCGGTGCCGTGTATCAGGACGACAATGCACCAATACACACAGCAAGACCGGTGAAAGACTGGTTTGATGAACATGAAAGTGAAGTTGAACATCTCCCATGGCCTGCACAGTCACCAGATCTAAATATTATTGAGCCACTGTTGGGTGTTTTGGAGGAGCGAGTCAGGAAACTCCACCAGCATCACGTAGGGACAAAAAACGTCCTGGAGACGCAATGAACATAAGTTGGTTATTAATAGTGATTTTGTCCATACTGATTTTGTGTTGTAGTGGATGGGAAATGGTCTTCCTGGGTGAGCTGGGGAGCCTGTAGCGTTTCTTGTGGAGGAGGAACCAGACAAAGGACACGCCTCTGTGCAAGTCCTGCCCCCCAGCACGGAGGACGGCAGTGCGAAGGAAACGACGTCCACATCGACTTCTGCAATAGTGAACCTTGCCCTGGTGAGAGGGTTACACAAACAGGGTGCTTTGAGTTGGGAACGTCTGGTGAGGGGATTCTCCAATCTGGAGGAACAGGGCGATCTTACCCTTAAGTGAGAGGATGCCCCACCTCCAACAGAGAACCATCAGATTGTCAGGGGCTATATGTGAAAGTTTTTTCTATTAGTAGAGCATTGGTTCCCAGTGTCAATCAAATATTGTTCTTTGGAATCCAGTGGACTGTATCTGTGGAAGCACAAACAGACCAGTGGTACATTCCTCCTTCTTCACATTATTAAACAATCTTGATGTTTAGTTTCTTCATTAATCCTGTGTGTAATCATGTGTGCAGCCCTAGAGGGAAACCACTTTGTGGGATAAAAACAGGTTCATTAAGGGAATTGAGTTGATTTTTTAATAGAAATAATTATTAATTCATTCATTCATTATCTGTAAGCGCTTATCCAGTTCAGGGTCACGGTGGGTCCAGAGCCTACCTGGAATCATTGGGCGCAAGGCGGGAATACACCCTGGAGGGGGCGCCAGTCCTTCACAGGGCGACGCACACACACACTCACACATTCACTTACACCTACGGACACTTTTGAGTCACCAATCCACCTACCAACGTGTGTTTTTGGACTGTGGGAGGAAACCGGAGCACACAGAGAAAACCCACGCGAACACTGGGAGAACACACCACACTCCTCATAGACAGTCACCCGGAGGAAAACCACACAGACACAGGGAGAACACACCGCACTCCTCACAGATAGTCACTCGGAGGAAACCAACGCAGACACAGAGAGAACACACCACACTCCTCACAGACAGTCACCCGGAGGAAACCCACACAGACACAGGGAGAACACACCAAACTCCTCACAAAAACACACCAAACTCCTCACAGACAGTCACCCGGAGGAAACCCACACAGACACAGGGAGAACACACCAAACTCCTCACAGACAGTCACCCGGAGGAAACCCACGCAGACACAGGGAGAACACACCACACTCCTCACAGACAGTCACCCGGAGCGGGAATCGACCCCACAACCTCCACGCTCCTAGAGCTGTGTGACTGTGACACTACCTGCTGCACCACCGTGCCGCCCAGAAATAATAATAATTATTATTATTATTTTTTGGTGATCAACTTTTTATACTTTTCCACTTATTTACCAACTGGGATGGGGGAAGGATAAGGGAGAGCAAGATGAATACATACATTAAAATGACACACACCAAAAGACATACAATAAATAAAAAACATTTAAGAAATAATTTTAAAATATATAAATACTTTTTGCAGTTTGGTTCTAACACTGATTTATAGTTTATTTAAAAGACTGTTGTTTATTATTCCTACAGTCAATGGTAACTGGGGTCCATGGAACAGCTGGGGCAGCTGCAGCAGAACTTGCAACGGAGGTCAAATGCGGCGTTACAGAACATGCGACAATCCCAGACCTGCCAATGGAGGACGAGCATGTGCTGGAACAGACACAGAGATCCAGAAATGCAGCACTGCCAGTTGCCCTGGTAACATACAGAAACTGTACCAGATCACAGTATGAGATTACACATAGGTCAGTGTTAGAAGAATCACTCTGGTGGCCCTCTGGCCTTTAATGGAGGGGAGCAAGGGCTTATTCATGCTGTGAAACAGCTGTTACACTGACACCTAGTGGCCTGGATGCATCAAAGCTTCTGAACATGGCAGCACTGAAACAATGGCACACCAAGACCTTGACAATTTTAGAAAGTGATTTGTTGTCCTGTGGGTCGAGAGATGAGAACCTAAAGGTTATCTTAGATGATATGTTGTCATCAGTAAAGCCACTAACTGTGTTTTTGTGTTTATTCAGTGGATGGTAACTGGGGTCCATGGCAGCCATGGGGACAATGTTCAGCCTCGTGTGGAGTCGGGGAGAGGACAAGGATGCGGCTGTGTAACAGTCCGTCTCCTAGCAACAAGGGTCGTCCCTGTCCAGGAGACTACACCCAGGTGTCCAAGTGTAATGCCCAGCCTTGTCCAGGTGAAAAGCTTTGGTCACTGCTGTTCTCATTAGTCTCCAACCAATTAGTCTTGAACCAAATTCCAAATTCTCTGAAATTAAGGGTATTATTAGGGGGTTTGTTCCTCATTGCTGCTGTGAAGGCATTACATTAGATTTCTGTGAGTGAATTTATACCACTGTAGCTTGGTATTCCTCATGAAAACATTGATAAGAGGTGGATGTTTATCTTTAACCCTCAACATAATGTGCGCTTCTGTTTTTGCAGGTGGTCCTCAAAAGGCCAGAGGGAGCGTCATTGGGAATATAAACGATGTGGAGTTTGGCATTGCCATCCTCAATGCCACCATCTCCAGCAGCCCATCAGGAGGCAGAGTGGTACATGCCACCATCACCAATATTCCCAGGAGTCTGGGTCAGTCCCAGCATTTTCTAACCTTTTGGGTTCCGTGCACAGATTAGAGTTTTTTCCCTTTTTATTTAGACTTTTGAAATATACATTTTTCCAGGCCCTGCTATGAGGAAACTGATCTCTCTACTGAACCCGATCTACTGGACCACAGCGCAGGAGCTGGGTGAGGCTGTCAATGGCTACACCCTCACAGACGGCATCTTCAGACGAGAGACACAAGTAGAGTTTGCCACAGGTGAGAGGAGGAGCAGCGCTGTTATTGCATAGTTCTTGTACTAGCATGTGTTTGCTGGAAAACAGCTGTGTTGGTTAGCGTTGTACTGAGTGATGAGGGGGAGTGAGGGCCATATTACACTTCTCAGAGACCAATACATAGGGGAAAAGTACAGATCAGTGGATCCCCAGCACTGGAGAAGATTGCTTTATAAATTGCTATTGATGTTTTTCTATGAACTATGTCTTTCTCGTTCCCTGCTTTTGTATTCGCTATAGGTGAAATCCTGAGGATGACCCATATATCAAGGGGAGTGGACACGGATGGGGCTCTGCTCTTGGACATTGTGGTGAATGGGCACATCCTTCAGTTGCCCTCCAATGTGGATATTACACTGAAGGTACAACTTTGTCTTGTTGTCATTTCAATGTAGAATATGTCATATATATAGTGTGGAGAACTGTGGCGCAATGATGCTAATGTCTTACGTAACCTAACTATGTTTTGTTTTGGTACTGCAGGACTACACTGAGGACTATATCCAGACAGGCCCTGGTCAGCTGTACGCTCTGTCCACTCGCATGTTCAGTGTGGACAGAGTGAGTGTGCCTTATTCCTGGAACCACACCGTCTCATACGATCCATCCAGAGGAAAGATGCCATACCTGGTCCAGACACTCCACGCTTCTGCTGTCAGTGCCCATTACCGTCCCCTGGAGGAAATACTGGAGTTCACCATACACACAACTATTGCCAAAGGTGAGGCATGCACGTTGTGTTTTTATGATATTTGTGTGTTACAAACTTTTAAAAATACTCCCAGTCAAATGAATGTTTCTCTCATTTCTCTGGTTTAGAACAGAATATCTGATACATCCAGGTCACTGAGTGTCAGATGCTAGGGTTGTGCAGACTTTATTTTATGTTTTATGTTAAATTCCAGTGTGTTTCCAATATGTCAAAGAAAGGTGAAATATGTTGTTTATATAATCATCGCCCATGGTTTTGCATGTGACTGTATATACTTTGAAAACTGTATTCCTCTCAATCTCAGGTGAGCGAAGTAACCAGTGTCCTAGTGGCTTCCTGTTGGACCCAGCTGGACCCTACTGTGCTGGTATGTTTTGCATTAGACACACATTTGTCGAAGAGAGACTATGCTGTTCATAAAGTACATTATTCATTAAACAGAGACACATCGTCAGCATGCGTTCAGCCAAGTTTGGCAGGTCATAAATAGAGTGTACCCTCAGTGTTTATTCTACAAGTGTAATGTGTGTGTATCACTGAGTGGCTTTTGACTGACTGAGTGTGTGATGTGTTTCTGGCTGCTTTGGTGAAGATGAGAACGAGTGTGTGGAGGGAAACCCGTGCTCCCACGCCTGTCATAATTCCATCGGCACGTATTACTGTTCCTGCCCCGTAGGACTGACCATCTCCGCTGACGGCAGGACATGCCAGGGTATGAGCTTTGTTTTCTCTCTCACACGCTGTCACACACACACACACACACACACACACAAACTATGCACATAGTGTCACTTTCTCTGAAATGGTTACTTTACAATCATTCTGAAATGTTTATGTAATTTGAATAATATCCATTTAATCATAAAATATTGGTGTAGTATCAGTGGTAGCTGGAGCTTTCAAATTATGTACTGCGTGTACAAATACATTTAAAAGCCTTTTATTTATGTAAAATATCATTGTTATTATGTATGTTAAAAGTATATTATAGCAGTCTTTCTTTGTTTAATGCTGTGCCCATTAATTACACCTTTGTTGTGTTCTGTTGTAGATATCGATGAGTGCTCGCTGAGTGGGCACATATGTCATGATGGACAGGACTGTGAGAACACCATTGGCTCATATCGCTGTGTGATGCGCTGTGGGCGGGGCTTCAGGAGAACGGCAGATGGCTTGAGCTGTTCTGGTTGTTTTTCTCATTTATTTAATGTCGAAATACTTACCTTAATAATCACTGATTGTTCTCTGCAAATGTAATATCAGCATGAAGATTCCCAGAGAGTGGAATTAGGGTGGATCTGAGGTTATATATGGGGGGTACTTTTATTGTAATGCTGTTAAAAATAGTATAAGCATAAAGCATAGGCTGTTTGTGTATTTACAGATATAAACGAGTGTCAGGAGTCTAAGCCTTGCCACCAGCATTGTCTCAATACCATTGGCAGCTTCCGTTGTGCCTGCGAACCTGGCTACCAGCTCAGGAATCGCCGCTGCATTGGTCAGTCATACACAACACAGACACTGCGACACTGATGCGATGCACTCAAAAGACTCATATATTTTGTTCTCAGCATTTTGTTAAACATGATCGAGTGAGTGAGTGTGTTACAGTTCAGCTTAAGGCTTCGCATTTAATAATTTGCATCAAGGAACAACCCTCAGTGTTCTTAGTTTTCAGTCTCTTCTTGCTTCAGCACAGTTTAACTTATCTCCTGCTCTATAACACACACACACACACACACTTCATTCATTCATTCATTCATTCATTATCTGTAACCCTTATCCAGGACAGGGTCGTGGTGTGTCCAGAGCCTACCTGGAATCATTGGGCGCAGGGCAGGAATACACCCTGGAGGGGGCGCCAGTCCTTTACAGAGCAACACACACATTCACTCACACCTAGGGACACTTTTGAGTCACCAATCCACCTACCAACATGTGTTTTTGGACTGTGGGAGGAAACCGGAGCACCCGGAGGAAACCTACGCAGACACAGGGAGAACACACCACACTACTCACAGACAGTCACACGGAGGAAACCCACGCAGACACAGGGAGAACACACCACACTGCTCACAGACAGTCACCCGGAGGAAACCTACGCAGACACAGGGAGAACACACCACATTACTCACAGACAGTCACCCGGAGGAAACCCACGCAGACACAGAGAGAACACACCACACTACTCACAGACAGTCACACGGAGGAAACCCACGCAGACACAGGGAGAACACACCACACTCCTCACAGACAGTCACCCGGAGGAAACCCACGCAGACACAGGGAGAACACACCACACTCCTCACAGACAGTCACCCGGAGGAAACCTACGCAGACACAGGGAGAACACACCACACTGCTCACAGACAGTCACCCGGAGGAAACCTACGCAGACGCAGGGAGAACACACCACACTGCTCACAGACAGTCACCCGGAGGAAACCTACGCAGACGCAGGGAGAACACACCACACTGCTCACAGACAGTCACCCGGAGGAAACCTACGCAGACGCAGGGAGAACACACCACACTGCTCACAGACAGTCACCCGGAGGAAACCTACGCAGACACAGGGAGAACACACCACACTGCTCACAGACAGTCACACGGAGGAAACCTACGCAGACACAGGGAGAACACACCACACTACTCACAGACAGTCACACGGAGGAAACCCACGCAGACACAGAGAGAACACACCACACTACTCACAGACAGTCACACGGAGGAAACCCACGCAGACACAGGGAAAACACACCACACTGCTCACAGACAGTCACCCGGAGGAAACCTACGCAGACACAGGGAGAACACACCACACTGCTCACAGACAGTCACCCGGAGGAAACCCACGCAGACACAGGGAGAACACACCACACTGCTCACAGACAGTCACCCGGAGGAAACCTACGCAGACACAGGGAGAACACACCACACTGCTCACAGACAGTCACACGGAGGAAACCCACGCAGACACAGGGAGAACACACCACACTGCTCACAGACAGTCACCCGGAGGAAACCTACGCAGACACAGGGAGAACACACCACACTCCTCACAGACAGTCACACGGAGGAAACCCACGCAGACACAGGGAGAACACACCACACTGCTCACAGACAGTCACCCGGAGGAAACCTACGCAGACACAGGGAGAACACACCACACTGCTCACAGACAGTCACACGGAGGAAACCCACGCAGACACAGGGAGAACACACCACACTGCTCACAGACAGTCACCCGGAGGAAACCCACGCAGACACAGGGAGAACACACCACACTGCTCACAGACAGTCACCCGGAGGAAACCTACGCAGACACAGGGAGAACACACCACACTGCTCACAGACAGTCACCCGGAGGAAACCCACGCAGACACAGGGAGAACACACCACACTGCTCACAGACAGTCACCCGGAGGAAACCCACGCAGACACAGAGAGAACACACCAACTCCTCACAGACACACATTTAATTTCATTAGCTAATTATTAAGCTGTTCTTGAGCAGAGAAAATATATGTAGTATTATGGCTACCAAGCACTGGGAAGCATTCTAGCATTAAACAATAATCCAGCAGTAAAAATGTGCCCTTTGCAGAGGCAAACAAAATAACTTGGTTTCTTTACTCATAAATAAATGTCATATTTTTATAGACATTAATGAGTGCAGACAGAGAGTGTGTCGCTCAGATCAGCAGTGTAAGAACACAAGGGGCGGCTACACCTGTATTGACCTCTGTCCTACTGGAATGACCAAAGGAGTTAACGGCAGCTGTGTGGGTCAGTATATTTATATAATAATTGTTTTTTTTGTGTGTGTGTGTACACTATAAGGCTATAAGGATTGCTTGATTAAAATGAAGGATATTGTGCAAAAATAAATTAAAAAAACAAAGATAATAGTACAAAGACAATATTTCTGAACTTGGAGATTATGTTGATTTTTTTTAAAATACAGTAGAACCCCGGAAGTCGACCGTTTCTGAAGTCGACGCCAAATATCAAGAGTGTTGAGCTTACGTTGTCGTTCCACAAGGTTTGAAGCTTTTTGAGGTTGTGCTCCAAGTTCTTGCGTATTTTACGTGTTTTTGTGACTTTTTTTTAGCAAAAAAACAATAACAAAGATAGGTCCCAAGAAAGATACATCAGAAATATACAGTATTACTCACCTAAGAGTGGAATTGTTGATCATTTTTGTAGTGAAATAGGGAAATTTATGCTAAAAAATTGATGGTCGAGAATAGGCTGACCAGACGTCCTCTTTTACCCGGACATGTCCTCTTTTTTAGACTTAAAAAAATGTCCGGGCGGAATTTCACAAACATCCGGGATTTAGTTTTTCTAGAGCTTACATAGAACTTCGAGAAGTTTCGTTCACAAAGTAGTCCCGCCCTCCCCTACTCCGATTGGTTCGCTTGAGTGAGAAGGGGGCGTGGTGAAGTAGCTTAAAATCTTCTGATTGGACGGTCTGAGTGTAGAGCTACCGTTATTGGTCGATAACCTTCTCTGTAAACATTTAATTGGTCAGTCTGCACGTCAATAGTCCTTGTTTACGTCAGGCAAAGCTCATGTACCTACCCTCATCTCGAGCAGCTATGCCGAAACGTAAATGTAAGTTCTCGGATGAATTAAAAAAGAAATTCCCATGTTTTGTGTAGCAAATAAAGGTGTAAAGGACCTAAAAGCACACATAGGGTTAGCTAAACATACAACGGCAGCGAGGGGCGAGAGCTCATCACCCCCCTCCACCCGAAACGTGTCCTCTTTTTCACCATCTCAGAACTGGTCACCCTTGTCGAGAACCAATTAATCGGTTTTCAGTTATTTCTTATGGGGAAATTTGATTGGGAATTCGACTGCATCAGTTCCAGAATGGATTACCGTCGACTTCCGGGGCATCACTGTATATGCCCATTATTATTTTATATTATTACATATCTTTACATGCACAGGACACACACACAGTCCAGAAGGTAGCATTCCATAATTGTATGAGAGGACATGGTGCTATTGGGTGCTAATCTAGTTCAGCCCTGTCACCATTGAAAACTGGGGCATAATGAAACAAAAAAAACAACATAATAAAGTCCTAGATCAAACAAGAATGAGAAAACATTCCACGTCATTGCATTTAGTTTTTATTTACATTTTGCACATTGTCCCAGTTTTTTGGAAATGGGTTCTATATAAGAATGTTTCAGCTGGTATTTGACTGAGCTGCGCTATGTTCTCTGTGTAGATATCGACGAGTGTAGAGACGGCACTCACCTGTGCAGATACAATCAGATCTGTGAGAACACCAGGGGGAGCTATCACTGTACCTGCCCAAGGGGCTACCGCTCACAGGGCGTGGGTCAGCCCTGCCTCGGTACGTACAAAACCACAGCTTCCACACACTCCACAGCGCCCTGGCTGCTGCACTGCTGCCCGCTTCTCAACACTCAGCTGCCTCCCTGTCTCTCTTTCTCAAAAGATGCATTAATCCATTCCACTTCTTTGAGTGCTTCTATAACATTTCCCTGAGATGAACCCACCCCTCCAGCGCATAAACCCACACTTTACACCTGCACATTTCTGCCTGCTTCAACTGCTGCACTGCTATAAACACACATATCTAAGCCAGTGTTTATGGAGAATAAAATACAGAATGTCGACTCGCTGTGTCATCCATTGAGACTGGTCATGGGAGCATTGAGGAAATGTTGTGTCTGACCGGTAAGTCCACTCTCCCAGCAAGGCCAGCACTACCCTGTCACCCTTCTGCTCTTTCTTTGTTCTGTTCTCTTTTCTGTCATCTTTACCCTTTTACACTTGCTTGGGGCCTTTGCCCTTAAAGGAATAGTTTGGCCAAAAAAGGATGTGCATGAATGTTTTATTTCCCCAGCAGTGGTGAAGAATAAGCAAAAGAGAGCAGGATATCGTAGCTTATATTCAATATAAAAATAGCAGTGTTTATTACAGTCTCATCTAAAGTGCTGGTCAACTGCCTGTAGGTGAGTTAAACCAACCAGCCAAGTGAAGGGCCTACACCTACAACCCCCAACCCACCTTAAACAAATACCCCAGAACTGGGCCTTATCCTAAATTAACATCAAACTTCAATAAAGGTCCAGCACAGAGCTAAAAGAGCTTAAGAATCTGTTGCAAAACCAAAATATGAACTTGTCTAAATGACTAATTGGCCTCAGTGGGTGGGTTGTTTTGTGATGGATTGGTGCCCTGTCAAGACCCACCGCAACTATGAACAAGGTGAAGCAGTTCTAGACTTCTCAATCATCTGTTTATGTGACAACAATCAGAATACGAATTGGTTTTATTGATTACACTGTTGTCAGTGGGTTGGGGCCAAACCAAAATTGTTACTTTGGAGGCACGAGTAATGTTTTGTTTATTTGAGCTTGAACTTTCTCCATTATCATTTGGTAGCCGGGTGTATCAGTGGCCACTGGTCTTTAATTTTAGTAGGAGCATTGTAAGATATACGTATTTTCAGGCGTAATTAATATTCAGTAATAAACCGTCAGTACAAATGTATGATCATGGCCTGCACCGACTACATGTAAGGGGAAGTTTGAGATTCTAGCTGAACTGTTCCTTTAAACTCTCTGCTTTGCTCTGGCATTACTGAATGTAATGTACCATACTGAAACTCATGTTGATGCAATGACAAGAAGCAAGCCTGCATGTCAGACCTGCTGTAAATTATGGGGTGTTGTACTGATCCCCCTTTTTCCTGTTTTCTCTCTTTGCCATCCTCAACCCGACTGGGCTGATCTCCTCTTCTTTTCTCGTCCTCTTTGTCTCTCCCTCTCTTTGTTTCACCCTTTTGTTGTGCCTTGCTGTGAGAGCAGACATTAACGAGTGCGAGCGGGTCCCCATGCCCTGTGCTTTCCAGTGTGTGAACAGCCCCGGCAGCTACAAGTGTCTGTGCCCACCGGGGAGCCACCTGCTTGGTGACGGAAAGTCCTGCGCAGGGCTGGAGCGCTTGCCCAGCTTTGAGAGCTTCTCGTACGGTTTCCGCACATCCCAGTCGTCCCCTGAGAGGCGCTACCACAGCCTGGCCTCTCAGAGCTACCATACTTACACGTCCTCCGGGGGGCGATACAGGCTCAGCAGTGTCCCTTCACGCTCTCAAAGGGAGGCTAGTACCTGCCCTAAGGGCTTTAGAGCACGAGGAGATCTGTGCATAGGTAATTGACAGTCCTAGCGTGTGTATGTGTGTGTGTTACTGTTTGTCCAGAAGTTTTATAATTAGTAGCTTCATGCTGTTTTTTATTTCTCATATTTCTAAGTAGATTAAACAAGCTGTGGGTGCAGAGCTGAACAGCTTAAAGTAACAGTATTCAAATTTTGAACTAGCACCAATCAGCCGTTAAAATAACCTATTAGTTTCTACACTCATTGTCCATTTTATCAGCTGCACTTCTTTGTTGATGTTCAATTACAGACTGTAGTCCATCTGTTGCTCTACATACTTTGTATGTAGCCCCCCTTTCACCCTGTCCTTCAATCGTCAGAACACCCAGGAAGCAGGTATGATTGGGGTCACTGTGTTGATTTGTGTGTTGTGCTGGTACGAGTGGATCAGACACAGCAGTGCTGCTTGAGTTTAAAAACACTGTAGTGTCACTGCTGGTCTAAACCAAAAATATCCAGCCACTTTATATCTATGAGGAGGATCAACAAGGTAGGTGTGTCTAACAGGGTGGACAGTGAGTGGACAGTGTTTAAAAACTCCAGCAGCAGTGCTGTGTCTGATTCATGCCTACCAATGCAATACATACTAACACCACCACAGCGTCAGTGTCACTGCAGGGCTCTCTGGAATATTAGAGCTACATATTGCAGCTGTTATATCAGTGGAGCTGATCGAATGGACACTGAGTGTAAAGACATTTGAGGGCATTTGAATGCTGTGGGCTGATGAGTATAGATGCAAAAAGGAGTGGGATATTCTAGGTTAGTAACAATGCAAAAAAAAAGTTGAATGCGAATGTTTGTCTGTGTCTATGTAGATATCAACGAGTGTGAGCAGAGAGACATGTGTCAGCATGAGTGTATGAACACACCCGGCAGCCACAAATGTTTGTGTCCGAGTGGCTATCGCCTCATGACCAACGGTAAAGCCTGCCAAGGTGAGGAAAAAAAGCTTTTCTCATTTGTTCATGGTGTAGAGCCTGAGCATGTGAGACTCAGTATAATAAAACAGGAGTTTACAAACTAATGTGTAGATGTTGTTTCTGTCTTCAGATATCGATGAGTGCTTGGAGCAGCATATTCAGTGCGGTGTGAACAGAATGTGCTTCAACATGAGAGGCAGCTACCAGTGCATCGACACACCCTGCCCACCCAACTACCAGAGGGACCCCAACACAGGGTAAGAAAACAAACACACTGTTTGGTCTGTTACAATACCAACATACAGGCAGACGCTGTGGGATTTAAGAAATTCAAAACCGTTTACAGATATCTGTGTCTGTGTCGCTGTATACGATCAAACACTACATTTCTGTTTTCGGGGGTTAAAGGGACACTAGGTAATATTTGATATTTTTGGGCCTTCCCTAAAATTCGTTCATTCATTCATTATCTGTAAGCGCTTATCCAGTTCAGGGTCACGGTGGGTCCAGAGCGTACCTGGAATCATTGGGTGCAAGGTAGGAACACACCCTGGAGGGGGCGCCAGTCCTTCACAGGGCAACACACACACTCACACATTCACACCTATGGACACTTTTGAGTCGCCAATCCACCTACCAACGTGTGTTTTTGGACTGTTTGAGGAAACCGGAGCACCCGGAGGAAACCCACACAGACACAGGGAGAACACACCACACTCCTCACAGACTGTCACCCGGAGGAAACCCATGCGGACACAGGGAGAACACACCACACTCCTCACAGACAGTCACCCAGAGGAAACCCACGCAGACACAGGGAGAACACACCAACTCCTCGCAGACTGTCACCCGGAAGAAACCCACGCAGACACAGGGAGAACACACCACACTCCTCACAGACAGTCACACAGAGGAAACTCACGCAGACACAGGGAGAACACACCACACTCCTCACAGACAGTCACCCGGAAGAAACCCACGCAGACACAGGGAGAACACACCAACTCCTCGCAGACTGTCACCCGGAAGAAACCCATGCAGACACAGGGAGAACACACCAACTCCTCACAGACAGTCACCCGGAAGAAACCCATGCAGACACAGGGAGAACACACCACACTCCTCACAGACAGTCACCCGGAAGAAACCCACGCAGACACAGGGAGAACACACCAACTCCTCGCAGACTGTCACCCGGAAGAAACCCACGCAGACACAGGGAGAACACACCACACTCCTCACAGACAGTCACACAGAGGAAACCCACGCAGACACAGGGAGAACACACCAACTACTCACAGACAGTCACCCGGAAGAAACCCATGCAGACACAGGGAGAACACACCACACTCCTCACAGACAGTCACCCAGAGGAAACCCACGCAGACACAGGGAGAACACACCAACTCCTCACAGACAGTCACCCGGAAGAAACCCACGCAGACACAGGGAGAACACACCAACTCCTCACAGACAGTCACCCAGAGGAAACCCACACAGACACAGAGAGAACACACCACACTCCTCACAGACAGTCACCCGGAGGAAATCCACACAGACACAGAGAGAACACACCAACTCCTCACAGACAGTCACCCAGAGGAAACCCACGCAGACACAGAGAGAACACACCAACTCCTCACAGACAGTCACCCGAAGCAGGAATCGAACCCACAACCTCCAGGTCCCTGGAGCTGTGTGACTGTGACACTGCCTGCTGCACCACCGTGCCGCCCACTTCCCTAAAATTGCATTGTGTAATTAATTTTTAGAGCTCTGTCCTGAAACAAGTAGGTAGGGAGGGTGGTTTTCTACCCTGTACCCAAAGTAATATCGTGCACTTTCTGCAGTGCTGAGCCCATAGTAGCAACAAAAAAAATCTATGTCCTTCCTATTACACATCAGTAATTTTAAAGCTGTAATTTCAAAGTGAAAACACTGCCTAGCGTTCCTTTAATCTGACATCACCTCAACTTCACACTGCATGTCCAATGATAAAAGATGAAACTGAAATTCAGTCCTATCCTAGGGTTTAGTCAGGGATGACCAAATCAGGTTTAAATTAGTGCCTGCTTCGCTTAACAAGCAAGATGCATACACTATCAAGTCTTTTCTGGCCTTTTAACTATGCGTCATGGTAAACTAATCCCACACTTTTCTTTAAACATTTCCAAACTTTATTAAATTCTTGTGCACTCCACTACTGCCATTTTTTGTACTCAAACACATTTTCATATTATCAGCTTTTGTCTGAAGAACTGTCCACCCAACGACCTCGAGTGTGCCCTGAGCCCCTACGCGCTGGAGTACAAGTTGCTGTCACTGCCCTTTGGCATCGCTGCCAATCAAGACCTGATCCGTCTGGTGGCCTACACTCAGGATGGAGTGATGCACCCACGCACCACCTTTCTTGTCGTGGACGAGGACACTACACTGCCCTTTGCTCTACGGGACGAGAACCTGAAGGGCGTGCTGTTCACCACACGGCCGTTACGGGAACCTCACACCTATCGTATGAAGGTGAAGGCCTTGTCCTACAGCACAAACGGGGGTATTGAGTATCAGACCACCTTCATTGTCTACATCGCCGTCTCAGCCTATCCTTACTGAGAGCACTTTAGCATGTCTGGGACAGAGAAAAGCAGAAATGCACTTTATGTGCAGGACTCTGAGTGTGTGTATGCATTTGTGTGTGTGTGTGAATACACACAACTGTGTGTCCAGTCGTAGATCCGCCACTTGAAGAAGAACCCACAGATGGTAACGTCACACCTCATAGAGTGAGGAGCTGAGATGCAGTGCCCAGTGGGCAGGTCATTGTTCGTAAATATAAAAGGACCTATGATTGAGCCCTGGGGCATGCCATAAGAAAAGACTGCTGGAGCCTGTAAACTGTAGGTCCGAGGAAGCAGCGAATGCAGCCAAGTCCAAGACGGTTTGGACAGTCCTGCTTTTCATAATAACGGGTGGTGTAGAGACAATAAAAAAAAGGACAAGTGTACATGTATTTCTACCTATTAACTTATTGGGAAGTGCTTGAAAGAAAAAAAAAGAGGCAGTATTTTTTCCCATCTGTCTGGTTGCTGTGAGAGCCAAAAACGACTCCACATCTGGGACTGGTCCAGAAAGAAGCTTGTTATTCGTGTAGCAGCATTTGCCCAGTAAAGTTCAAGGGTGAGGAACCAAAGATAACCAAGCATAAGTATTTATCTCAGGTAAGCACTGCCTTCCCACTATAAAAATCAATTCTTGTCCATAAGAAGGCTTTACATTTTTAACTATGTACAGGACATTGTATTCAGGATATTTTTTTTTTTGCATCAGAATTGCAGCATTACAGGTTAATACACATTCGAATGATTTTTAATTCCATGCTTAAGATGTTATGTATTTTTATGATTTGTATATAAGCATTTGGTTTTCATTCCCTAATGTTACTATATTGTGTTATATCCCATTTTAAAGCCAACAATAAATCAATCTAAAATAACATTTTGGCCTCATTCCTCTTGTGAATAGATGTTGTGTGGGATTTACACTACAGTTGGGTGATATGGCCAAAGTTTACATCGCAATATATCTTGTGTCGATACGATATAATTCCAATATCAGCATAAAAAATGTAAAAGCCACAGGAGAACTGCCAAGAACAAGGAAAAATCAAGCAACAAGAGTTTGTTTTCAATCATATTTATAAATCTTTATTACTCAATCTCAACAGCACAAACATAAAAAAAGAATATTTAGTAAGGCAGTTTTTACACCAGTTTGGTTTGTAGATCATGTTTTGCACTTGGTCACAAGAGCGTGAAAATATTACTGCATGAAAGAGAGAGAGAGGGGTCCATTCCTTCAAAGACATCGCTTAGACAAGTTAAAAAGATGGGGTTCACAGCTCTTAGGGGCAGATATCCAACACAGGTTGGTGATTTTCCTGCTCAAAAACATCTTTATTACCAGGTTCAGCATTTCCAAACTATAATTTGACACACCCCCTGGATGCTGTGCTCCCCCATCATCATGAACATCCACAGACAGAAGCATTTGCAGACAAATCAGACGGTGGCCCTTTACAGATTTGCAGTAAGAGCTTAGGAACTAAGACACAGATAATGCTCAGGAATGATGGAGCTTAAGACACAGACAGTTCAGGTAAAAGATAACCATTTAATATGAACAATGAGAGCATTAATACCCTACAATAGCATTAGTGAAGATCAGGATTAGGGGCATAGCTGCTCACTGAGACACCAGTGAGAAACATCTGCTCAGAAAATAACTTTCTAATCCAGTGGTTAAGCGAAGTGCAATATTTCCAGATAACCAAGCAACAGCAACTGACGACTGTTAAGCAGATATTTGGCTGCATTTTGTGTAATGACCAGATCACCAGAGGTGACTATCGCCCTGCACAGTTTACGGATTTACCTGCTCAACTCAGCAGTGACCTGGGGCTTCATCTATAAAAAAAAAGGTACTTGAAGGTCTTCCTAAATTCAGCATTTGTTTACAAATTAAAACATTAACATGATTTTTCATTTATGACCCTTTTATGGTCTAATATGAACATTTTATAAATGAGGCCACAGATTTAGCACGTGCACAGGAGCAGGGAATCCACAAACTTCTGACGGGCACCAGCCTTCACGACCAGAACTGGACATTCATGCTGTATTTGTGAGGAAAGTAGAAAAAAAGTGGAAGCTATTTTCATTGTGTACTAAGCAGCTAATGCCCTTTGGTTGTTTTATAAGTGAATACTGTGGGGTGATGAGCCAGGATTAAGGGCTGGCGGGACAGGAGTGGGAGGAGGCCTTTAGAGTATTAATCCTAATCCGTCCCACGCCAGACCAAGTGAGGCAAGGGGACACACCCGGCTGAGGGGTGGGAGGGGGAGAGAGAAGCCCCCACCAGCCTGAACTGTGGAATTGCATTTCAAGTTGTGACCGCACACCCTTCCCGCTATCGAAAAACAAAACAGCAGGCCATGTGGAAAAAAATCTCTTCAGGAAGTAGAGTCCATAAAAAAGTAAAAAAAAAAAAGGATGACTTGCATTCTTAAGTTTTATTTCCTGAGAGAATCTAAATCTACCATAAAAAACTGATGGCACCATCTTGTGTATGTAATATGTGCGTGCATTATTCTGTGAACGAGATGCAGAGATAAGGAGACAGACAGATGAACAGACACTAACTGGGAGAGCAAATGTAACATTGGATATGACATGTTAACAGCACCCTATAGAAGAGTCTTTTCTTTGTTCTGAATGGTACCAGAAGGTGTCAATCCCCTGGTCTTCTGTCTGAGAGGGTAGAACTGCCAGGATTCAATGTTTACACCGTTTTCCTAGCGGTCAGTACCCTGACAATGCTGCCCACTCCTCCTGCTGAGAGAGCCTGAAGAAAGCATGGCCAATAAGACGCTACTATTCAAAAATCTCTTTTTGGTTATAACATATTCACACATAATTAGAAAACAAATGAACAATTAACTATATATAACTGGGCGACAAACACAAGGACTGTCACCCACCTTAGAATGCCCATGCAAACACCTAGTAACACCCTAGCAACCACCTGGGATAACATAGTAACCTTCTGGCCACACCCTAACAATCCCCTGTGATAACACGGCAACCTCCTAGCAACCACCTGGGAATTGCTTAAGCTGTTTTATCTCTGCAGTTCTTCATTTGCACTTTTCTGTGTTTTAGTGAAATTATATGCCCCATGTTTTTATTCTGCCTAATAGTTATTTCCAACGTGTAAAGCTGCGTGTGTAACATATTTAAACCCATTAACTTTACAACCAAATTTGAATTCATATTATTGAAGACACTAATTTTAACATTTGCCAATATCTGTTCCCAAAAATTTGGAACTATTCCAACCTTGTCCAATTTTTAAGGCTTAAATTATTAAATGACTTTAATTACAATCCTTAATGTAAACACAAAGGAAACAAACACTGCGGTCTCTGTAAACCTTACCTTCTCATGCCACTGCAAGAGGATGGCGCTGCTGTTTTCTGATGGTCGCTCAAAGCCTTTGTAGATGTATTTCATCAACAGATCCACACCATTCTTGTCCAGAGACTGCACCCCCTTCTCTATGTCACTGGCTTTGAAGGAGCTGAGGACCTTGAGGACCAAGCCCTCTGCACGATCCTGAAGAAAGAAAAACAAATGCTAGCTTTTAATGCCGATATCATGTTATGGTGAAACTAAGCGGGTATTGGTAAAGTTAATGAAACCCTTGTATCACACAATACTAGAGTACAAGTAGAATAGTGTGTGTAGATTAAGACACTTTTAAATTCAATTAATTAAAGAAAATAAATATCTGTATTGAACAATGTACTGAATAAAATGAAAAACAAAAATTAACGAGAATACAATATCTTCTGCATGCAATAATATCCTGACACATCATACAACCAACCAACCACAGCTCTCTTTACTCACCTTGACATTTTGATTCTTTGTGTTGATTGGTGGGTTTTTCAGGACGGCCTGCAATGCTTCCATGAGGTTCCCTTTACAGACTGGAGTTAAGAAAAACACTGGGAACTACACCATCCAATGTTCCATGAACAAACAAAATCTGCTTTATATTATACATAGAAATATGAGTATCAACATAGAATTTGCCAGCAATGAGCAGAAGAATGTATGAATCTGGTCAAGTTTGTATTAAATCTGTCCTGAAAGAGCATGCACACACACTGTGATGTAGTAATGCAAACTGTGTGTTCCTTCATGTGAGTTAGCAGTGTTTGAGTAGTTTGAAGCTCAGTCTACTTTTAGCTGGTCATTTTCAATTAAAGTTCTTCAAAAACAGCACAATTTAAAGTAGTTTTTAAAAAAGAAATAGCAGTAACAAAAAGGACAAATTAGACATTTTTCTCATTTTTCCAGTAGCAGTATGCTAAAAATGCTAATATTTTACTTAGTTTCTCAGAATCAGGATTTAGCTGTTTTCTCACAAGAAAAAGTAGTGTCTTGAAATACTACTTTAACATGGTGGTTAATTCATTCATTCATTCTCTAACCCTTATCCAGTTCAGGGTCACGGTGGGTCCAGAGCCTACCTGGAATCATTGGGCGCAAGGCGGGAACACACCCTGGAGGGTGTGCCAGTCCTTCACAGGGCAACACACACTCACACCTACGGACACTTTGAAGTCGCCAATACACCTACCAACATGTGTTATTTGGACTGTGGGAGGAAACCGCAGCACCCGGAGGAAACCCACGTTGACACAGGGAGAACACACCAACTCCTCACAGACAGTCACCCGGAGGAAACCCACGCAGACACAGGGAGAACACACCACACTCCTCACAGACAGTCACCTGGAGTGGGAATCGAACCCACAACCTCCAGGTCCCTGGAGCTGTGTGACTGCGACACTTACCTGCTGCGCCACCATGCCATGGTGATTAATTATTTTCTTAAAATCAATTATAATTATACTACTACTTAAATCTTAAAATCAATTATAATAACTACTTACTTGACAGTCATTATTTAGTCATTATTTCTGACAAGTAAAAAAAAAAAACTATATCAAAATTGAGAATATAAGTCGCCACTTCAATATAGTAAACCCTTATTTTGAAAAAAAAAAAAGATGTCAAGTCTAATATCATAAAATTGTACACACTGCTGGCAGAAAAAAACAAAACAAAAAGCACAGCTGACTTTGTTCTCCTTCTCCTGGTGCAAATGGACTTCCATATATAAATATGTTATCATGGTGTGTGAATGTGTATAAAGGGAAGGCAAAGAGAACAGCAACATGACAAGTCAGTCAGAAGCAGGAAATAAGATTTGGTGTCGTGCAAGACTGACATATATGGCAATGAAACTAACTTCCTCAAATTCAAGACCTGAGTTTGTTGCAGAGGTGGCTTAAAAAAGGGATTTAAAGTTGAGAGAGAAAATTGCCATTCCTGAGGAGACATGAAAGGAGACTATGTTAGGAATGTGGTTACAAGGCATGTCTGGACACCAACAAACACTCAGTCAGCTTTCCTTCACAGCTGAGGACTAGGTGGAACTGATCAGCCCTAGAACTCTGTACATCTGGTGCATTTTAGTCTTAAGAAAGGGATCAAATTTCAAATATAAATTCTCAAATATATATGCAAATTAAGTGGTACCTGAAATCTACACCAGGTATATTAATGCTCACATTACCAGTCAATTACATCCTAAACAGCACTAATAATATCAAAGTTAAAAAAGATATTTGGAAAATGAAAATGTGACAGGAGGGAATATTATCAAAAAAAGTTAACTTGAGGGAAGCCTTTAGCTAAAGTGAGGTAACTATTAAAATCAAGGACACACTACTAAAATGAAGGAAAAGTGAGGCTTGTCAAAGGTTCTCTTGTAAGGGTGGTGGTTCTGTAAACAGAAATGTATTCATTAAATTCTAAGTTAAAACCATTTTCCCTGTGAATGTGTTCTTCAGACCGATGATGAATATGTCGTATATGGCTCTATATAGTCCAGCTTTTATTTTATTTTATTTTTTTAACAATAGTGGGACATTTATTGGTGCTGTAATAGAGCTGTTTCCAATTTCAATAACCATTTCTTCTGGCAAATGGTTCTATATATACCCCTGCTTTTGCATTTACTAAATAAATAAACCAAATATCTCGAAGAAACCTTTAAAAATGTAGGCTAGGTTATGAACAAGGCCATGAAAATGTTTTATTACACGGGGAACCCACACTGCATAGAAATCTTCTTTTCTCAAAAAGGAGAAATGAGCAACTACCGTTAGCTCACATTTGCTAAAACCTTTACTCTAGCAAAAACTCGTTTTGGCTTTGCTGTGGTAGTCAGCTAACCACTCAGAGAGAGAGAGATTAGTTATTTATCCCGCCAACTAGCTTATATTTAAAGCCATAAATAGCTTAAATTATAAAAAGTGCAATGTAAATTCATTAGCTAGCTTACTAGCTATTACTCTGCTAGCAACAACAGCATCCTACAGTATTGGCTAACAGCTGCGGTGTGGCTTAGTACGCTTTATCGTTACACTGAAACACAACGTACACAAACGTTACAGCTACTAATACAACATTATATGGTTTTGTTTAACAGTAACCTGAGTTATACACATTGTGAAAACCCTACATGCTTGTTAAAGTTCAATGGCAGTGTCCTACTTTACATTTAATAGTACATGAATCTGTTTAATGTCGTGTGATATTTTATTAGAAGTACCCAGCGGGCATAACATTCAACTGAGACCAAATTTAGAGCTATAAACAGGCTAAAATTGCTTTTTCAATGCAATGTCTAATGCGAATAAGCCTCATGACTATTTTCAGCCTCACGACTAACTTATAAGTGCATCCCACACTAACGTTACAGTCCAGCAATAACAGCAGTGTTCAACCCAACAATATACAGAAATCAGACCGTGTGAAATACGTGCCCTGTTCTCTGCTAAACACAAGGATATTGCCTGATGAGTGAATCCACTTCTGCTTCGTCCGGACCCAGCTGGTTCTCTCCGCCATCCTCCTCGTCCACGAATTTGTTCTCGTCGTACTCGTCCACGTCCACTTTACGGAACCTATCGGACACGGTGTTCTTCGACATGATCGCGAAATCCTGCACGGGTTAGCCGTCTGACATAAATAAAGCGTGCTGAAGTCACTGCACGGCGATCAGACCTGCCTCACTGCTGCAGCCCCTTCACTTCCTCACAGCGAGCCCTCTCCTGGTGAACCCGGGGCATTACAGCGGGAGTTTGATTCGCATTGTCCATTCAAATGATTCGATTCTTTTACACACAGTAGGTTGGAAGATGGTGCGTGGACCTCTGGGGCAAGTGCTGAATTTAAATAAGACAGACAGACAAGCTAGTAGGAATTGGTACTCATTAGACCTAGCCCAGTAAATAAGGAACGTCCCTGGACGTTCAAAATAGGTCTAAAAGTAGTCTGTCCGTCAAGGACATATTTTAAACGTCAATGGACGTCCAAAATCCATCTTAATAAGTTAGTTATCAAGTGGTGACCAATCGATAACGTCAGTGGACGTCCAAAATGCGTTTTATACAAGTAATTTATTTCGGGACCAATTAATAACGTCAACGGACGTCCAAAATACGTCTAATAGACGTATTTTCAACCTTAAGAGAACGTTGATTAGACGGCAGTCATTACGTTATTTCAACGTTGAATCAACGGCTAAATGTTCACTGGGATGGTCCATGGTCAACTTCCCAATCCCAGCACTGAGTCCAGTGTTGTGGTGTTAATAGAGACCCTCTGGTAGGTCTTCTACTTCCAAGTCATCCTCTGAGGTAATGCCACTTCATAATCACTTTACTGACTGCTGTCCCATGATTCCTGGCATGTCTGTAGATAGAACCTAAGACTCCTAGGGCAAGGTTCCCACTTCATTTATTTTAGCCTTTAGTTTTAGAAAGAAAGAAGGAAGAAAATCCATCTGTGTAAAAGCATGTGCCAAATGGCATAAATGTAACTGTAAACTATTAAAACCAGGGCAAAACAAATTCATTACTTGGTAAAAATACAGTCCGGCACGCATTTTTGTTGACTGTACACAATCTCTAAATAAGAGTGTGCACTTTCCTAGTGGAAATTATTCAGATGTTTAGCAGCATTCCAAGGCCTAAAGCTGTTATGCATAGTATGTCACCCATCTTTACAGTCAGTATTCAAACAATCCTTGTTTCTAGGTTACATGGTATTATTGTAAAATGAAATAGAAAAGTGTATTCATTCATTCATTCATTATCTGTAACCGCTTATCCCAGGGGTGCACAACTCCAGTCCTGGAGGGCCGGTATCCAGCAAAGTTTGGTGATTCCTCTGCTAAAACACAACCCTTAAACCTGTCATTTAACAAATGAGTTGAATCAGGTGTGTGTGAGCAAAGGAATCACCAAACTTTACTGGATACTGGCCCTCCAGGACTGGAGTTGTGCATCCCTGGCTTATCCAGTTCAGGGTCACGGTGGGTCCAGAGCCTACCTGGAATCATTAGGCGCAAGGCGGGAACACACCCTGGAGAGGGCGCCAGTCCTTCACAGGCCAACACACACATTCACACCTACGGACACTTTTGAGTTGCCAATCCATCTACCAATGTGTGTTTTTGGACTGTGGGAGGAAACTGGAGCACCCGGAGGAAACCCACGCAGACACAGGGAGAACACACCAACTCCTCACAGACAGTCACCTGGCGCGGGAATCAAACCCACAACTTCTAGGTCCCTGGAGCTGTGTGACTGCGACACTAACCTGCTGCACCACCGTGCTGCCCTAAACATAAACATATCTAATTTTAGAAAAACATCCAGACTTTTCTTTAACCTTGGTTTTTATATAGTCATATGCAAAATCTGAATATCTCTGGTCACATGATTTAATTTAATTTATTTATTATTATTTATTAATTTATTTTAATATTATATCCTGTGGAGAGGAAAGTACAGTTTGTTTTTGTACACTTGTATTCTGAACTGATATTGTTGTTCTCAGAAAGTGACCTGTAAACTAAAGTTTGGGGCCTGTGATTGTAAATACAACCTGCAAGAGGGCTATTTCACCACTAGAGGACTGTTTAGAGTCTAGAATAAGTCTCTGGGCTCCACAGTGTAATTGCTTTCAAGAAAGAATGAGTACATGCACACATCACTCACCACAGACTATATTAGCTTTTGGTGTTCTGATTACCTGGTCCTTGAAAAGCATTTCAAAAGATTTTAGCCTATATGTCTTAATCTTAATAATAGACAGAAATACAGTTCTCTGAGCATTTTATTTGATCAAGGTCAGCATCCAGCTTCATAGGGGAGGCAACACAAGGAATGTTGTTTTTCAGCACTTTCAGCACGTGTAAAGAACTTTGATCACCACTCATGCAGTGTCCAATTGAAAAGACTCAGGCCTGTAAATATACAATGGTGTTCCATATACAGACACAAAGATTAATCATAAACTCGCCTAGGCCAGAACTGGGACTAATGTGTGTCTAGAAAACAAAGCTGTAGATTATTATCTGTAAACATTCTAAGCCTGTTTCAGTTTGCTGCAAGTCTCTGGTGGGTGTTGCCTCAGGACTCTGCTGTGACCTGCCCTGACTGACTTCAGCACATTTAAGATAGAAGTTACACCATATGGCAAAACGTTTGTAGGCAGTAGCTTGCCCAGTGTTTCCTCTGAAACCAAGGGTATTATAAAAAGGGATTATGTCACACTTCAGTTACATGTACTATTCTGTGAAAGATGTATGCTAGACATTGGAACATTTCTGTAAGGATCTGATTGCATTTAGCCACCAGAGCATTAGTGATGTTGGATTATTAGTTCTGGATCAGTCTTAGATCTCTTTAGTTTCTCCTAGACAACAACGAGGTCAGATGGAAAAACAAAGGAGACTTTAACATAATTCTTCTGCAGCTCAAATGTGTCAAATATGTTATATGTTTATCATATTCTTTTCCTCATAAAAGATTTAAGAGAATCATTATTAAAGCTCCTGAGCAATTACAGAGCAACCTATAAGCATTACATTTTTCCTCTGCTTTGAGCTATGAGGCTAATTTAGCTAATATGATATGATAGCTTATCTCAACTGTTAGCATTGTGCAAACTACATATTTTAGCCTATCATCACATTTGCCTCAATCTGTGTCAACTTGTTGAGAAGATTTAACAGACTATTTGGATTCTTAAAAACAGAAATGTCACACATCAGACTCCACTACACAAATATGTTACACAAATACTGTGCATCCCTGTGATGTAGGTCAGTCCCGTCCACTAGCCTTATATTCAACCAAGCTAGCAACCTGTCACTGAACAACTGACAAAAAAAAACAATTATTTTGAGGTGAACTGTGCAGCCATAGGTAGTCAAATGGAAAAAATGTACACTCTTAAAAATGAATTTGCTAAATTGTTCTTTGAGCAATGCAATAAAATAACCAGTTTGGTTCCACAAAGAACCGTTTTGCTAATATGTTTAAATGGATAAAAAGCTTAAGATGGAGTGATGGATTTTTAAACTTTTAAAATGTTCTTCACACTCAAACATCTCTTAAACAAACATGTTTCTTTATGAAACCAACAAGTTCTTCTATCACATCGCTCTGAAGAACACTTTGTAGCACCTTTATTTTTAAGAGTGTAGCTAGCTAACTTAGCCTACTGTAGCAGTTAGCTTCAACTGAATAAATCGTTCTCTGAGTAAATGTAATGATGATTTGAGCAGTTTACTGCAGTTATGTGGAAAGCAATAATTGTTAAAACAATATTAATGAAAATTATGTTTACAAGAAATGTAACAAAAGTTTATTTTTCTCTTTAGATTGTTTTTTTAAAATATTGCAGTATGTTATAATATGCATGTATTCTGCATTAATATAATTGATGTACATAGGTTTTCTTTAATTGTTAAGTACATTAGGCTCAGGTCCAGTGCAAATATGAAGAAGCACATTCAGTCAACAAAGACTTACTGGCAGCATTTGGATTTGTGTAGAGGAACTCTATAAACAAATTATTATTTACCAATCCCTTTAGAGTGGCTTTATCATTGTATGGAAAGATACCCTCTCCCAAAACCAGAGCCTAAAGGTCTAACTTGAGTTAATGATCTGCCAGGGAGAGTACGGCTGTGTCAACAGCTGCCATGAAACACAGTGATGACATCACTCTGCATGTATTTGTGTGCCAGAACAAGATTACTTTGGATGTGTCACTAAAAAGCATGTGGCACGCTTCTGTAATTACTCATGCCTCCAAACAATTCATGACTTTGCTACACAGACAGGACTCATTGTCTGCCCAGGTGTTTTATCGACCTCAATATACTGCTCAAAGACCAAAACAGGGCTTTTGGCATAGCATTGGCATACCGTCTTGGTTCCAATATGTTTATTGTGTCACAGCCAATTTTTCCATTATGCCATGCTCGGAGTTTCAAACCTTTGTTTGACCAGAGCTAAGCAGATGGCCGATAGTATCAGGCCTCACAGCTAAAGTCATGTATTCTATTTATGAAAATACTGTAAGATCACGTGTTCATTCCTGTCAGGACAATAAACAAGTCAGCTGGGGCGACACAGCAGCTTTCTTTCATAAAGATCCACAACCACAAGCTAGAGACAGCACATGATACAGAAGAAGACGACGGTATAGTTCAGAGGCCTCTCAAAATAGACACAAAGTGGACTATGTATGTTCTTAACACTGGAGGATATTTGTCAATAAAAAAATGCAGCTGAATTAATCATTAATTCATATTCTGTAACAAATACAGGGTCCTAATCAGTGTCTCTCTGGGTCCGAGGCCTCCCAGGATTCCTTGGGACATGTCACTAAGATTCTCATATACAGTATGTGGACAATTTTATATAAGCAATCATACCGCCATGTGTTTTTAGATTGTGAGAAGAAATCTTGGTTTGTAAAAAAAAATAAAAGGGTTCAGGACCCCATGTGAGTGTTTACAAATTTTGTGGTTAAAATGTTGTGGTCCCAGGACATTCATAACATTCTTTTAGAGGTCATTCGCTACTAGGACTTAATTAATGCATGGCTTCTCTGGGCTAGATGTAAAGCTAATAATTATAGGTGAGTTTGCCTACTGAAAAAGTGTGGACCCCTCGAGTGTGTAATTGTCTATTAATAGCCCGTGTAGTGTCCAGCTGACTGAACTGAGCGCTGCTCCTGCTAAAAGTAGGAGCTGGGTATAAGCGATGTGTGAGATAAGACAGGAGGAATTCCTGCTTTCGCCCGAGGGCAGCCAGTCACTCAGAGCCACAAACCAGTCCTGCTGACGAGAGAGAACACACACGCATGCTGTTGGGCACGTTTTACTGCATGTAGCCTTCGTTTTCCGCGAGAAAATACTCAAACTGTGGTCTCCATATTAGTAACACGCTATTGTTTACTTCTTCTTCTTAGCCTCGACCTGAATGGACGGTTACTAAGAAACGGCGTGTGAGCGACTCTACTGACAGTCAACGTTAAGCTAAGCTACTTTAAACGAAAAACCCGGGACAAAACGTTGACTTTGGACACTATCTCTTCGGACTGTCGGAGTTCGGGCAGTTCCAGCGGCGTTAAACCCGGGACGGGGGGCTCTTGGGGCGGTTGAGCCTCTCTCATGTCTTTGCTGAGGACTTTAACCCGTCCAAACCGCCAGCATGTCGAGCGGAGCCGAGAGCAGAATCAAGTCCCGCCTCAAGAAACTGGAGGCGATGATAAAGGACCAGCGCTCGGATCTCAACATGGAGACCTTACTGGTGAGAAAAGACACTGGACGTTTATTTAAAAGCTCTCATTTAACTCTGGGCTCACTGAAATATTATCTAGAGACCATTCATATAAGAGAGGAAGAGTATTAGAGAGCAGACTAGTACTGAGTCACTGTAGACTTCATGTTAAAAAAAACAGCAGTTGAACAAAATGCTGTTCATAAATAACACGCAAAGCGACAAAAATAACACTAAACTAATACAAAATGGCCAATAGAAAAAATGTAAAGAGTAAAGAAAGTTGTGTTTTATAGTCAGGAACAGGCAAGATACGTCTGATATTAAGATATTATTCAGATATTAGGATACATATTTCACTGTGCACAATCTCACTGAAATGAGACATTTAGCCTTTACTTTTCCCTGGATCCACAAATTTACTTCAAGTATGTTTCTGAGAAGTTCCATTTTTACTTCCTTTTCGGCGGTCCACAATAGTTTCTAATTCCTATTTTGGATTTATTTTATTGTTTTCCTCCTTATTCAGAATTGCAGACTCAGCAGAGCTGAACCGAACGAACAGATCTGTTGCTCATTTTCAACCCCAAAGCAGAAGAGAATAGTCTAAAACCCAAGACAAAACTAGACTTAGTATTTGAGTGATTTGATGTGTTGAGTTCTTCTTCCTACAAGTGTTTTTTTTTTTTACTTCTCCTTCATAACAAAAAAGTGTTTTATTTGAGTTTAGTTTCAAGATACTCTCCTGATCTGTCATCATAAATACACTGACTATAGACCGTAGGCCCAATCTTGCTGACAAGTGCTTGATTTTTAAAAAAAACTTGAATTTTAAAGGCATTTAGCTTCCCCGGACATTTTTACGCTTGGTTTGAAATATGAGAAAGAGAGACAAGAAAAGAAACATTCTCAAACCAGTCTTACAAGAATGCTTCTACCATCACCCCGTTCACATGTCCCTGCGACCTGGCTAATTCCCAACTTATATTACATTACCTGCAAAGAACTCAACAAAAACAACCCCATACATACACGAACAAAGCATAAACAAACGTAACGCAGCAAAGAAGTGTAAAGCGTATGAGCAGAGTGCAGAGAAATTGACGAAAGTGCGAGACCAATGTTTCTGACTCTTATCTGCTTTGGTTTGATATGATCTCGGTGTGGGAACACACCCTTCTCCTCAAGAATGTGCCTGGCCAGGTCTGGTCTATTTCCAATCTGTTTGTTTGTGTGCATGTGTAGGTGAGTGTCAAGTAACCCTTGTCTCTCCCTCTAAGCGCTTAAAAATGTAAAAAGAAAAAAAAATAACCATGGCAGAATCTGCTAAGTGGAGACATAGTGGTCTTAAGTGTGAGGATTTCAGGTCTAAAGAACCGGAAAGCCCTCCTGATGAGGTGTCTTGAATGTGGGCAGGGTTTGAGCCGTTTTTTAGCAGCCACAGTTTGCTAACTGTTCTGCTAACATTATTGCAGCTGTATTTACTTGTAGTGTTTGTAGATGATTCATTACCATGGATGATGTGTATGTGAGACAACACTGATGAACAATATTTGATAATAATAATATACTACGCTTCATAACAATAAAACATTATTAAATTTACCATATTAGACCTGAACCTGTATGAAACATTCATTCATTCATTATCTGTAAGCGCTTATCCAGTTCAGGGTCGCGGTGGGTACAGAGCCTACCTGGAATCATTGGGCGCAAGGTGGGAATACATCCTGGAGGGGGCGCCAGTCCTTCACAGGGCAACACAGACTCACACATTCACACCTATGGACACTTTTGAGTCGCCAATCCACCTACCAACGTGTGTTTCTGGACCGTTGGAGGAAACTGGAGAACCCGGAGGAAACCCACGCGGACACAGGGAGAACACTCCTCACAGACAGTCACCCGGAGGAAACCCACGCGGACACAGTGAGAACACACCACACTCCTCACAGACAGTCACCTGGAGGAAACCCACGCAGACACAGGGAGAACACTCCTCACAGACAGTCACCCGGAGGAAACCCACGCAGACACAGGGAGAACACTCCTCACAGACAGTCACCTGGAGGAAACCCAAGCAGACACAGGGAGAACACTCCTCACAGACAGTCACCCGGAGGAAACCCACGCAGACACAGGGAGAACACTCCTCACAGACAGTCACCCGGAGGAAACCCACGCAGACACAGGGAGAACACTCCTCACAGACAGTCACCCGGAGGAAACCCACGCAGACACAGGGAGAACACACCACACTCCTCACAGACAGTCACCCGGAGGAAACCCACGCAGACACAGGGAGAACACACCACACTCCTCACAGACAGTCACCCGGAGGAAACCCACGCAGACACAGGGAGAACACACCACACTCCTCACAGACAGTCACCCGGAGGAAACCCACGCAAACACAGGGAGAACACACCACACTCCTCACAGACAGTCACCCGGAGGAAACCCACACAGACACAGGGAGAACACACCACACTCCTCACAGACAGTCACCCGGAGGAAACCCACGCAGACACAGGGAGAACACACCACACTCCTCACAGACAGTCACCCGGAGGAAACCCACGCAGACACAGGGAGAACACACCACACTCCTCACAGACAGTCACCCGGAGGAAACCCACGCAAACACAGGGAGAACACACCACACTCCTCACAGACAGTCACCCGGAGGAAACCCACACAGACACAGGGAGAACACACCACACTCCTCACAGACAGTCACCCGGAGCAGGAATCGAACCATGACTCTTGGAAACTCAGTTAGAGTTTTTATGGGATTTTTTGGATAATGGCAGGTACTATTAGCAGTTGATCTGATATTTTTTGGCACTAAATAAATCAAGGATATATAATGCTTGTAAAAGACAATTCATATTTTACTTGCTTAGTTGAAAACGTATATGTGTATATTTATTAAAAGTAACAGACAGGGATGTTTGTTTTACATCAAGTTCCAAGAGGTCTAGGAGTTTCCGCATTGTATATTATACACCGTCATCAGTGTAGTGACAGTCTCAGAAACCTGATAAGCAAGGATTGGAGTTAGTGTGCTAATTAACTTAGGGAAAACAGCGATTTACATACGCTTCTATAACCTTAGTTACATTAACCTCATAGCTAAAGTGCCAAACGAAAGAAGGAAAGCTCAGACAACAATCCTGTCTTGGCTGATCAACTACATTTTTCACTGAACTGTCACTTTAAGTGACCACATAATATCTTTCCACCTTAATTACCAGCTAAGCATTTAATGGCAGGTCTGCTCCTGGCTTTTGAGGGTGCTTTCAATGCCCTGTAAGCTTTGTGAAACGAGAGGGGACTTTCCAAGCAAGCTTTTGTGAACGTTCTGTTGATCTTTGTTTGGGAACACTTTCAAACTTGCAGTCAACTGATGTGTAATTTTCTATGCAAATGACCAGCTTTTTCAATACATTACTAATGAGAAATCTTATCTTCTGGTCTAGTGAAATAGCCTTTTGTTTTCTACACATCTCTGGTGTGCACCAAAATTGACTTTAGTTTTTCATGCTGTGACAAGCTGGCAGTGTCAGCAATGTCAAGGCAATGATGTGTAACAAGCAGAAAGTGAATTTAGCAGAGCTTTTAATGTTCCACAACCCCCCCCCCCTCTCCACACACGTACATACATACACATACACTTGAAAGGCTCTCTTGAAGGCCACTTTTGAATGGTTGCATCACTTGAATGCTTATGCTCTTTATATAAAAAGATAGCTGCCCACAAGTAAGCTTTGGAGTTATTGTGTGATATATTTTGGGTGCATGTGCGTCACCAAATGTAGAGAGCTGATCACTGGGAAAGAACTCGCTGAGTCCCTGTAGCCTTATTAACATGCAGTGTATATATAGACAGATTCACATCCTCATCAGTCTTCTTTAAAAGTCCATAAAGTTAAAGAAACAGTTTAGTTTCCACGCATTGAGATGTGTGGCATTTTTAAATGTTCATGAAAAATGGACATCGTGATTAAACTCTACTTTGAATTCCTCTTTATGTTCAATTCAAATAGTGCTCTCTTCCACAGTAAGAAACAAAACATGGCAAAATGGCAGGTTGTAGTGGACTTCTTTGTACATACACCAAATGGCCAAGCATTTATGGATACTTGGTCATCCAACATATCTTCTCTTTTATTCTACTTTGTTAAAAACATTTTAAAATAGATACTGGAACATTTCTGGGAGGATTTGATGGCATTTAAACATGAGAACATTAGTTTGATCAGGCCTGGTTTTGGTAGGATAGTTCTGGATCACAGAAGCCACACCCACAGGCATTGTATAAATCTAAAACACTCAAGAAAATGAAGATTCACTGCTCCAAGACAAATACCTGGGGGAAGTGGGTGGGCTTCATGCATCTAAAAACCATGCTTGGCTTTGAGAATGCTGATCTTAAGCTCATATGTGGCTGTTTTATAGAGGTACATTTAGTGTGTGTTGAACTGAATGCACTTGTATTTTGTGCTATATTTATTGTAAGGTCTGGGGTGTATGTTTTTAACTGTGGCGTAATATTTCATGGGTGCCGTTATGGTGCTATAAGTGGCACTAATGGTTATGCCACTGTCACACAGCTCCAGGATCCTGGGGTCGTCTGTTCACCCCTCACCTCAGGTCACAGCCTGTGAGGAGTTTGGTGTTATCTCCCCAATGTTTACGTGGCTTTCCTTTTGGGTGCTCAGGTTTCCACCCACAGTCCAAAAAAACAACGTTGGACTCGTTGTGAAATTCAATTGCCTTTTCTGTTCTTGTGATCTCTCTCTGTAACAAATTATAAATTAGTCCATAAACAACTCTTCACATCCTCAGACTATTTTTGAGGTTCTCATGCAAATTCTTTTTTGTTGGTTTCCTTTTCTCAGCAATGTCCTCTTGGGAATTAGACTACACAGTCTTTCAATGTTCCTACCCTAATGTTTAAATAGCTCACATGTATAACTAGGCTTCCCTGCCCCCACTTTACCTCTTCCCATTACTAAGGGAAAGGCCGTTCAGGAAGCTGAAGTCACATCCTCGAATTGAGGAGAGTAAGATAACCAATTCCAGCATTCTGAGTGCCGGGCGCTTCCTGCCTCCTAGTACGTGTGTGTCTGTGTTTATGCATGTGTATGCATGCCTGCTGTGGTCTGGCTTATTTGCAGAGGCGGTGATAGTGACGTACAAATGTGTTTTTGGGAATAGGTCGAATCAGGCTGGGACATTGTAGTGCAAAACTCCTTTGAGGTTCAGAAACAAATGAAAATTTTATACATATTCATATTCGGTAAAGTGATTGTGTAATGGAAGAAGCCGTCGAACATAATACAACTTTGTTTTTATGTTGGAAAATAGGTTTAGAATGTTTAGCATCTCTAGCCAGTAACATGATAATAAAAAAGTGCGTATTTCATTTACTGAATATTACTTGATAATAACATCCAAGAAGGATGCATTTGAGTCACGACCTTCAGACTGACACATCACAGTGGTGTGTATGTGTGTGTTAGCGAAAGAGACAGAGAGGAATGTTTCGTTTATTTTGTGTGTGAGGGGGGTGCAACTGGGGAGGTCTCCTTTGTACGTATTTTTAACTCTAACATAACAGCCTTGTGATGTATCAGCAGTGTGACAGGACCTGGGTATGTGCCCAAATAGGTTTTTGTGGTTGATTAAGTTTGAAATAAACAAAATGAGCCCAAAATTAGGCTGCACACTACAATAACAATATTCACTTTTCAGTGATATCTTTATATATAACACACTTTTCCTTTAAAATGAATGTAAAATATTGTTCTTACCAGTGGTTTCTGAATCTCTAGCTGTTATGCTCATAACTGATGTGTTTGTCTGGTGCAATTACATTATGTCACTGGTGGAATATTTATTATTTTACATTTTAAATAATGCTTATTTATTTAAAAAAAAATATTTTAAGAAAAATTATGAGCTAAAATAAGTGCTCTCTATTGGCTAAGGGGAAATTGGGATAGATAATATTCTGGGGGACCAAATCATTCCTTTAGAACAGGGGTGCACAACCCCAGTCCTCTAGGGTCGGTATCCAGCAAAGTTTGGTGATTCCTCTTCTAAAACACTTCCCATAAACCTGGCAATTAACAGATGAGTTGAATCAGGTGTGAGCAAAAGAATCACCAAACTTTGCTGGATTCCGGCATTCCTGGACATGAGTTGTGCACCTCTGTTCTAGAGTCATCCACAAATAATCTTTTGCAAATTCCCACCTTCGTTAATAATAGCTGTTGAAATAACCAAAAATATTGTTGAAGGCTTGATTAAAAGTTAAAATTGGATTCTGGAAACCGTGTTTTTCATTAATCAGACCAGGTAGCATATTTTAGCTGATCCATTTTTAAACCCAACTTTCCAGTATAGATCATAAGATTTTGATATTCGAGCAAGTTATAGAGCAGCTCTTTTGTGCCCTGAGGGTGCTGAAGAAATTCTTTAGCACAGATGCCTTTATCTAATGGATTAAATCTTTGTTTTCAATTTGTGCAGGATTCCATGAACGCCTTGGCCCTTGACCTGAATCATCCTACTCTGCGGAAGAACAAAAACATTGATGCTTTCTTGAGCAGATGTAAGTCCCTTTAAACAGATGATATGAATACTATCACTAGCATGAGCCTCTTATTCACAGACTGTATGGTTAATTTATGCAAAAATAACAGTGTCTTTAATGCAAAGCAATGAATAGCGCCCCCATGTTGTGCAGTTCCTAAATGTATGTGAGCATGTGAGTGAGTGAGCCATTTCCATGAGGTGCTTCTCAGTGTGGTTTTCTTCTACTTTTTTTCTACATCACTTTGTCTATTGGTTGTGTTATGCAGTTTGCTGTTCTGTTTTTGTGTGGTAAATATCTTAAGAGTACAGTAATTGTTTGACAGTTTTTGTTCTAACCCTTGTCAGGTTTGCTTTCCCTTAAAAATGAAGACAATTTTATCAGATTTTCTAGGTGCATCACCTAATGAGGATGTTAATAGGTCTGATATATTGACATTCAAAATGCTGCTGCTAGGGCTGGCTGATATAATTCACATATTCATATTAACTGTATAAAAGCCACAGAAAATATGCCAAGAACAATCATGAAACACGATATCATCATAACAAACATAAACCTCCTAGCGTCCTCGATATTACTATTTTTAAAATAACTTTAAAACGGAGTGAAATGAACTGACAGCACTAGGGCTGTGACGTATCGTATCAATATCGTGATATTAGTGATATTCAGACTTGTTTACATAATGATGTCATGCAGTTACCCATAATACAGCATACGTTCTTTACATGAGTGATTTAGCCAGAGTGAAGTATGGTAAAAAGTGGCTCTGGGGTGGAGGACTTTGTTCCAAAAAGAGTGGCCTGTGGAGATGGTTTGGTTATAAAACATCAGATGTACAATAAACCATGGTATTATGTTAGAAATGAAAGAAGCTTTTAATATTATTAATATACATTAAATATGTTTATTTTAATATAATACATGTTACTATAACATTGATTTTGTGGCAATAGTCTGCTTTGACATTAATACAAGTATTTTTCCGTGTTTTGTGCATATCGCCAAGAATATCGTTATTGCCAAAATACCGGAAACATCGTGATATTATTTTAGGGTCTTATCGTTCCACCCCTAGACACCACTGCCCTGTATGAACATCAGTCAGTGAGAAATGGTGTACATAATGTATATTGAAATATTGAAAAAGTCTTTAAAAATCATATAATTGTTATTGTGATATACATGGATATAGAAGTGTTTTCCAGCCTTAACTGCTACTAATGACCCTGCTCTTTCAGGTTTGTAATATTGAAAGGAGTCTGCTAAATACAAAAATGTTCATGCTATATATGGGTTTTTTTTTTTAGCTTTATCTTTTTCAAAGTGCCTTCCTTAGGTGCCTTAGAAACCTTTGGCCCAAAGGTGGAAAGGTTTGAGGTGCTCATGAATGATGCAATTACGACAATGGGATAACACATGTAGCATTTCCAAACTTCAGAATTTGAAAAATAACCAATATTTAAATATACAGTAATCCCTCGCTACTTCGCGGTTCATCTTTCACGGATTCGCTACTTCGCAGGTTTTTTCAAGGGGGCTTATGGCCGCTATATCACCTAAAAATATCATTTTTTTATGGTGTGTAAATTAAAAGTATTTTTTAAATTAATTACATGTATTAAACAAGGCCTTTAGGTGACAAAATATATCATTTACAAGTATTTCTTATGTACAGTACATGTATTGTTCATGTCCACATCCGTGTGAAATTTAGTTACGCTAAATCACAGCTTAGGAATGACTCTATTAAAGAAACTGGTAGGATATCACATGTAGCTCCAGCTGAAAAACATTAGAGAACGACTGTTTAATGGAGAGGGTGGGTTGTTAACAGTAACAGGGAGGGTTTTAAAAGCCCAAATACTCGTTAAATACATTAAAAAAATATCTTTACTTCGCAGAAATTCGTTTTTCGGTCTTGCAACGCTTCCCCCGCGAAAAACGAGGAATCACTGTATTATCAAACTCTTTTCAGGCAGTAAAACAGTGTTATGTAGAAGCTCATTGCAAACTAATGTGTAGATGTGGAAACTGAAAATTCATTATGATTTTTTTTTTTTTTGCAGATGAAAAAGCAGTTAGTGGTCTGAGGGAGGTGCAGATTAGACTAGATGATTTCCAGAAAATAAAACTGATTGGCAAAGGAGCCTATGGATCTGTGCAGCTGGTGAGTAACTCCTCAGGTGTGTGTGTGTGTGTGTGTGTGTTTTCCTTACAACACACCGTCTGTCCTGAGGCATTGACATCTCGTGCTGTGTTGCGGCATTGGTGCTTGTAACGCTTTGCATGTCAGTACATGTCTTCAGAGAAAAGAGCACCAACAGACTATGTGAGATCTTTCAGATGGAGGTCTATAATTTGGTGTCCCTCTACCTTTTCTTACTTTTTTTTCATACATTTATTTAAACTAGCTGAAACCATCACAGATTCCTATTCTTCAGAACATACAGGTCACTCTTTTTTATTTATTTATTGTCATGATTTAAGCATTAATAAAATATTTTTAAAACTCTGATAAACTTAAGTTTTTATTTTTGTTTCTTAAAAAAAGGAGCATGTCATGAGAATGACACCTAAAACTGTTTTCAAGTCCAAAGAACTTTTACATCTCTGTTTTGACATGTCCAACATGAGTAATGACAAAGGAAAGAAAAACACTAAAATGCAAGCTGTATTTGTCCATTCTAGGAAATCCTGGGTGTATCCATAAGCCTAACATTGGAAGCTGAAATTATACAGAGGCTGTAGATTTAAGGGCCGTCTTCAGCAGCGTTTCTGTTGAACTCTGTCTGTATTTTTGTGCAGGTGAGGCACAAGGACTCCAAGCAAGTGTACGCTATGAAGCAGCTGAGTAAGTTTGAGATGATAAAGCGCTCGGACTCTGCTTTCTTCTGGGAAGAACGCTACATCATGGCCTTCTCCAACAGCCCATGGATCGTTCAGGTAAGTGTTTATTACACCGCTGACACACCTTCTTGTTTCAGTTTACCCACACACAAGCCTCGTTTGTCATGAATATGAAAGAAATGTCTTTTATGGAGCTTTCAGAAATAAGGAAAGAGACAGGGAGCAGTGTCTAGCGAATACAGGGCTGAAACTGATAGCACAAAATTGTTGATCTACCAGCAGTATTTCCTGGAAATAAGTTTTGCATATCGTGTAGATCACAGAATCTGAACTAAATGAACATCACTACTCAAACCCACCCATCATTTGCAAGTAATGAAGTTGTATTTTACACATAATAAGGGCAACCTTTGTTGTTGCTCTGTAGTAGCATCTATATCACTAAGAATATTTAACTGAAATCGAGGTTGGCTTGTACTGTCTGTCAATATTGATGACCCAGTTTTATCACTTATAATTACTGACTTTATGGCCTATGGTATTATCAAGATTCAGAGTCTCCTGACTATAGGCTAAAACATTAAAGGAACACTATGTAAGATTTGGGATTTTTGCTCCAGGGCTCCCCCTACAAGGGCAGGGCGTATTGCATTTTACAACACTGTCCTGAAATCAAGGGCAAGGCCCAGAGCAAAATAGTATTGTTCATAGGGTCTGTAATGACTCAGGAAACATAATCCTGATTCTCCTAGAATCTCCTACAGAAAAAAAGGAGACAAAGGAAATGAAGGAGGGAGATAAATGTGATACTAGGGTTTATTTCATCTGGCAAGTCTGAGCACTATTTGTGACTTTGTTGAGATTTCAGGTAAAACTCCAGAGACACATTAAATCACTGAGGTTTTTCACTTTCTTTAGTTTTTCCATCTGATCTCGTTGTTGTCTAGGAGAAAAAACCAAGACATTAAGGTTTTTCTTCTGGGTTGGGGGCGGAGGGTGGTTTCCTAAACTCCTACAAACGTTACATAGTTCAGTTTCTGCAGTGCTGAGCCTTGAGTAGCCAAAACCGAGGCTCTTTTCTATCTATTACAGCTCAGTGGAGCATCACAATGATTTTGAAGCTGTCATTTTAAGGTAAAAATATTACATAGTGTTCTTTTAAATATGCGTGCCTCTGGGGAAGACGCTGAATTATTGTTGAGTACATCAGTGGCGGGTAGAGGGTTAGGGGTGGAATGTAATAATACTCTCTACATTTACAGCATTTCAGCAGATTCTTTTATTCACAGTGACTTTTAGCATTGTTAGAGCAGCGTTAGAATCTTGCTTAAATATACTTTTTGGCTTAGTGTGGCATTGCTGTCTGAGCTGAGATATGAACCCTCGTCCCCTGTGTGGAGGGCAGGGGTATTAGCCGCTATATTGCACAGTATTGTGCAATAGTTACAGACAAAATATAACATAGACATCATTTACAGTCATGGTACCCTACTGCCTCCACAACCACTAACACATTGAACTCTGATCCCAACTCTAAATGTTAAGTTTCTGCATCCTGGAACTACCATCAGATTAAACTGTCATCAGTACAATAATAATCTTTGTTGCATAATGCTGTTGTGTGGTGCAGTTATGCTGTGCATTTCAAGACGTGCGGCACCTGTACCTGGTGATGGAGTTCATGCCGGGAGGAGACCTGGTGACTCTGACCATGAACTACGACATGCCAGAGAAGTGGGTTCGCTTCTACACAGCGGAGGTGGTGCTGGCACTGGATGCCATCCACTCCATGGGCTTCATCCACAGAGACATCAAACCCGACAACATGCTGCTGGACCGTAACGGCCACCTCAAACTCGCTGACTTTGGCACCTGCATGAAAATGGACAAGGTTTGTGTGTTTTTTTTATTTATTATTTTTTTTTTGGTAAATGGTATGTGTACACTAGTAATCAAAAGTTTAGCATTGCTTTTATTTGATTAATTAAAATCACTCATCCTATGACACTAAACATATATTTCAGGAGAAACTAAAAGTTATTAAGGATAAATAATAAGCAATAAAGAATTAATCTATTTTACTATGCCTTAGGTTAACACTTAAAAACGTATACGTGATGGATATAATTTTATTACCTATATAACCTTGCTTGATTCTGTGCATAGTTCTGACTCATTTGCACATTCTGTGCAGCTCTGAGTATCCTTTAATATTTTTGATATTTACAATTTCTTTTAATTAATTCAAAACCAGCGAAGTTGCATTGGACTATACATAGTGAGCTTGCTTCATTTTCAACATAGTCAAGTGCCACAAAGTCAATAAAAACATCATTCATTCATTCATTATCTGTAAGCGCTTATCCAGCTGGGTCCAGAGCCTACCTGGAATCATTTGGCACAACGCGGGAATACACCCTGGAGGGGGCGCCAGTCCTTCACAGGGCAACACAGGCACACACACACACACACCTACGGACACTTTTGAGTCACCAATCCACCTACCAACGTGTGTTTTTGGACTGTGGGAGGAAACCGGAGCACCCGGAGGAAACCCACGCAGACACAGGGAGAACACACCACACTCCTCACAGACATTCACCCGGAGGAAACCCACGCAGACACAGGGAGAACACACCACACTCCTCACAGACAGTCACCCGGAGGAAACCCACGCAGACACAGAGAGAACACACCACACTCCTCACAGACAGTCACCCGGAGGAAACCCACGCAGACACAGAGAGAACACACCACACTCCTCACAGACAGTCACCTGGAGGAAACCCACGCAGACACAGGGAGAACACACCAACTCCTCACAGACAGTCACCCGGAGGAAACCCACGCAGACACAGGGAGAACACACCAACTCCTCACAGACAGTCACCCGGAGGAAACCCACGCAGACACAGGGAGAACACACCACACTCCTCACAGACAGTCACCCGGAGCGGGAATCAAACCCACAACCTCCAGGCCCCTGGAGCTGTGTGACTGCGACACTACCTGCTGCGTCACCGTGCCGCCCTAAAAACATCATGACATACTTCTATAATAATACAACCCAGTGATAAACAATAAGAATATAGACTGTATAACATTAAGAAAATATAATAGGGAACAATGAACAGTGATGAAGTGTTATGTAAATATTTAAAGTATTTGTAACCAGAGAACAAGATGTAAAATACATCCCAGGTTTGACGGAGGTACTGAAGTTACTGAAATATTTTTATTCAGTGCTGATTCCAAACCTTTGGCTTTTCAGTGTTTGAACAGTTACTTTTTCTGCCACCTTGTGGTCAGTAGGTTAAATGACTCCCCAAACTAAGACCACAGCACTTCTGATGTTCTCATATTTATCTATAATGGCATGTTTCTGTAATGGTTTATGGCTTTGTCTGTGTGTATACACCAATCAGCCACAACATTAAAAACATTGTTGGTTGTATGTACTTATGTATTAATGCATGAATTTGTTGCCGCAGTCTGGTATGGTCCGCTGTGACACAGCTGTGGGGACTCCTGACTACATTTCACCAGAGGTGCTGATGTCACAGGGAGGGACGGGTTACTATGGACGCGAGTGTGATTGGTGGTCTGTAGGAGTCTTTATCTATGAGCTGTTTGTTGGTGAGTTTCTCTTCTCTACTCTATTTAAAAGTACACTATAAATACTGTAAATTGTTTGTTTTTTCCCTTCCTCAAGGTGAAACCCCGTTCTATACGGAATCATTGGTGGGAACGTATGGCAAGATTATGGACCACAAAAAGAGCCTGACCTTCCCTGATGATGCAGAGATGTCCAAAGAAGCTAAAGACCTCATCTGTGCCTTCCTAACTGACAGGTGAGAGCGCGACAGAACTCAGTGTGCAGTGCATTTAGAAATAATGCGCATCGGAATTCAATGCAGTTCAATGGCATGGCTGTTCTAAGTGAACAGGGAACTCTCTGATACACGAGCAGTGTGTTCAACATTTCTGATATTTGTGAGCAGAGTACACACAAACATACACACAGTCATCAGTTCAGATTTGGGCTGAGAGCTGGAATGTCCCACACGTGGCAGATCAGTCTGCTGCACCCCTCAAGTGCGAGGGACTGAAGAAGGGAGGGGAACTTTGGTGTGTGTGTGTGTGTTTGTGGGGGTTCTTGAATCCTGTCGCTGCATTCCTCTCTCTCTTTACACACACATGCTGTGTTGGGTAGACTAGTTGCGCACAAAGATCCTACACTGAATGGAAGCTGTGCATGTGTGTGCAGTGGTTGCGTCGAGTGTGTTTGGTTTGCCTCTACAGCTGTGTTTGTCTGTGTGTTGATTAGTGTTTTGGTATGTACAGGGAGGTGAGGCTGGGACGGAGAGGAGTGGAGGAAATCAAGTCTCATCCCTTCTTCAAAAACGAGCAGTGGACATTCGACACCATCCGAGACAGTAAGCAGTCAGTGGTTTGGGTTTGTTTAGAGGGATCCAAACAGCTCTCAGTAATGAAGTGATAAAGTAAACATTGTGTTATATGCATAATTTGCCTGTGGTGACTGAATTTCTGGATTTTCAAGCTCTAAGTAGGCAGCAGTTTGCTTAGTGCTTTACCTCATTAAGGGAAAATGGCTTGTGCCATTTGATTTCTTGTGACCTTTTCTTTTACTCGTCCTGTTTCTAATTACCAATACGATACTTTTTTTCGATTTCATTACAATATTATGAATATTTGCAAGGTCCTTGCTGTGTATACTATACAGTGTTACAATTATTTAGACAGGAGTGCAACAGGTTAAAGATCCAGTTGGTGATTGTACACAATGCACAGCATGATGCTTTATTGCTTTATTGCTGGGTTAAACCCTCTTTCACTGTTTATTGTACTGTGCTGTTTGGACATGGTTAGTTTTGGGGATTGATTTGTAGAGATGTTTTCCAGTGGATCTTGTGCAGTGTTGCTCTGTATTATTTATCTACTTGTTCTGTTCATTTTTGGATACGGGTGGAACCCAGCTCGCAGCTCGTGGCCAAAGCAGAACTACTAATGAGAGGACTGATTCAAAACCACTAGCAGTCTCTCTCTCGCTCTCTCTCGCTCTCTCTCTCTCTCTTGCTCTCTCTCTCTCTCTCTCTTGCTCTCTCTCTCTCACACACACACTCTCTCTCAATCACTCTCTCTCTCTCTCTCTCTCTCTCTTGCGCTCTCTCTCTCTCACACACTCTCTCTCGCTCACTCTCTCTCTCTCAATCACTCTTTCTCTCTCTCTCACACACACACTCTCGCTCTCTCTCTCTCTCTCTCTCTCACACTCTCTCTCTCTCTCTCAATCACTCTTTCTCTCTCTCTTGCTCACACACTCTCTCTCTCACTCACACACACTCTCTCTCTCACTCTCCCTCTCTCTCTCTCACACACTCTCTCTCTCTCTCTCTCTCTCGCTCATACACTCTCGCTCTCTCTCTCTCGCTCACTCACTCACACACTATCTCTCTCGCTCACACTCTCTCTCTCTCGCTCACACACACTCTCTCTCTCGCTCACACACACTCTCTCACTCACACTCTGTTTCTCTCACTCTTTCTCTCTCCCTCGCTCACACACACTCTATCTCTCTCTCTCTCACTCACTCTCTCTGTCTATCTCTCTCTTGCTCACACACTCTCACTCTGTCACACACACTCTATATCCCTATCACTTTTAGCTATTTTTCTAATTTTCTTTTCTTGTCTCCCCGTCTCCCTTTATTACTCTACCCATTTATGTCCAGCTTGTATCACTCTTTCTCTATCGCTTTGTGTCAGTCTCTCTCTCTCTCTCTCGCTCACTCCCTCTCTCTCTCTCTCTCTCGCTCACTCCCTCTCTCTCTCTCTCTCTCTCTCTCTCTCTCTCTCTCTGTTGAATTGGAGCAGTCCCTAGTACTGTGCTCTTCTGTTCTCAATCTGTTTCTTATTTCGCTCTGTGAGAGAGCTGTATTTAGTCGCTCTCAGTCACTTAGGCTGAGCCAGAGTTCTTATTAAAGTTCTTATTAAAGAGTATAGGTCCAACATTACTTCCAGTCAGCGAAGAGCTTCCCTTTCCAGTAAATGGGTGCTAGCAAGAAAGCCTACTTTGGGTACAAGCTACTGAAGCTGTAAAGACGTTGCAATTTCTGAGCAAATGCTAGATTGAACTGACACAAGTTGATGTAGTGAACATTGGAGAATGCACACACTCATAAAAATGTCTTAAAGCTCACTGTGGTCACGTTTTTTTATGTAAAAAATGTACAATTTCAAACTCAGACATGTTTAAAAATAGGACGGACCAGTGAGGGCTCATGATAATATTGGACGTCTATTACTACAATAATTGATAGGTTACACACTTTACAAATACAGTGATAAAACAATGAAATGAGCTGTTTAGCCAGATAAATATTTAAAAAGTTGATGTGTACCAGTACCTAAACGCTATGCTGTGTATTCTTTCAGGTCAGAGCACGTCCAACACAACAGACTTTTTTTTTATTGACCCAAGAATGCTTCCCCTTCATTTGGTTTATAGAATATTACAGTTTGTTCATATTTGTCAGGTCAGTGAGCCCAGGGCATAAGAGGGTAGTTGTGTAGATGGGATTCAGTGGACTCAGTATCTGTAGAGAGTATATAGAGAGTAAATTTCTGGGGCGGTAAAATTCTTCCTTCGTAGGAGAATAGGATGTAGTGCTAGTATTTTGCTTTGTGTTTACTCTGTGCTGGTTTTCATACATTTTCGGGACAAAATATCTGTGTCTCATGTCCTGCCCTGAGCCCTAAGATTCTCTTTGAAGTGCATACGTTTGTGTTGTGTTCAAAGAGTAAACAACATGGACATAAGTGCCACTTTCACTGAATTAATGTGATTAAGATGAGCTAAACCACACATTATGTCCCAAATTCAGTTTTCAAAATCAGGATTGTCAAAATTATTTCTACTCAATCTTCACCATGAAAAATACTGATTGGGCAATTTCTAATCAGTCCTTGCTTAATCACAGGATCGCAGTGGATTGTGGGTACCCTTTATTAAAGTTTGGTATGTTGAACACTTTCCGAGAAAGGCACATTTAACTGCTCATAGGGTGCACTCATGAGACTCCTTGAGGAAAATGAGAGAAATAGAACACACTACTGCCATGCACACTTTAAAAGGCACACACATGCATTTCTGTACATCCTGACTTTTTATAAAAACTTCTGTGTGTGTGTGTGTGTGTGAGAGAGAGAGAGAGAGAGAGAGAGTGAGAGAGCCAGGCTGGACTCAGTAGGTAGAGAGAGTGAGCAGTGGCCAGCTTGGCAACTGGGGGATGCCACTCCTCCCTGCAGCTACAGTGTCTGCTTTGTGTCACACACACTGAGCCTTTCAGAAAATTATACATACATACATACATACTCTCTCTCTCTCTCTCTCTCTCTCTCTCTCTCTCTCTCTCTCTCACACACACACACACACACATGCAGTGAAACACAGCACAAAAAAAGGGAGGGCCCTAGAGTTTTATATTATTTTCTTTCTCTCTCTCTCTCTCTCTCTCACAGCCATGGCTCCAGTCGTGCCAGAGTTGAACAGTGATATTGACACGAGAAATTTCGATGACATCGAGGATGAGAAAGGAGACGTGGAGACCTTCCCACCCCCTCGCGCCTTCGTAGGCAACCAGCTACCTTTTGTGGGCTTTACCTACTTCAGGGAGAACCAGTAAGTGTGTTTGTGTGTTAGGGCTGAATGATTGATTGATTGAATGATGATTGAATAAGATTATGATTGCTGTATGTTTATGTACCAGTATACTACAGATAGTTTTTATATTGGTGCGTAAGCTTATAGCTGTATAAGCATATAGAGTGAGTGAATAATTTCTGATAACTGCACGCTAACGTAACCAGCCTCTATAAAACCAACCATTATAAATAAGAGAAGTTGTGGATCATGAAGGAAGTTGTGACAAAAGCAAGCAACTCCAAAAAGGTAAAAACTCTGTTTGTTTTTCCTGTACTGTTTATAAAGACCAGAAATCAAAGAGGCTGTTTATAGCAGATATTAGCTGCTGTAGTTAGTTTATGGTTTCGTTGTTGACATTCTCCAGTGTAGATTGCTTGAACTTTGCTCGTATTGGTTCATGTCACATTGGGCTTAAAAATAAATGTTACTGATGGGACAAATCAGTTTTAGGGAAAATTAAAACATTTAAATGTACCATGTCCTTTTTGCAGAGACCTTGTGAAATGTCCAAGATCGTGATTGTTAAGAAAAAAATAAAAATATAAAGAAATACATTCAGAAGCAGACAAGAAAGTATGTCAAGGGAGTTCTTTTTCAGCATACTTTAGCACCGTCTAATTCTGTCCAGGTGTTTTGTTCCCTCTCTTAGCAGGGGCCCATAGAGGTATAGTGAGCTTCTGTATAAAGTAAATCGATAGAGGTTGGAGACAGGAAGTGAAATGTTTGTGTTAAAGGAAGTGGTTACAGTAGCCATGGCTGAGTGTGGCATTCATTCACTTCAAATTCTCTCCTTGCTCTCTTTCTTTACTGCTCCACTCCCTGTCTCATTCTTCCCTCTCTCTCTCTCACTCACTCACTGTGTCGATCTGTATGTGGTTTTCGCAGGTTAATGAACGACAGAAACAGCTCTGCAGAAGACGACTCTGACAATGAAATTAACAGTCCTTCCAAAAAGGAGCGACAATTAAACTGTTCTGAGGTCAGTGTGTGTCTGGATGTGTTATCAAGGTTTTTTCTGTGTTACATTCAGACACAATGACAGTGACCCATTCAGTTGCTGGCAAGGGATAGAGTATAACCTTGTATTCTATCACTGTGTAAAAGATGCTTAAGGCTTTCCTTACTGTTGGATGCACTGTGATTTCCTTTCCGCACAAACATTCAGGTTCATGTGCTCATTTTGTTCATTTGGATAATTAAGGATATGTTATTATTTTATTGCGTTAACAGACAGAATCTTTAGATATTGTGGACGTTGCCGTAACTTAGTCTTGTTTTGACTTAATCAGTCATTATTCATTCATTCATTATCTGTAAGCGCTTATCCAGTTCAGGGTCGCGGTGGGTCCAGAGCCTACCTGGAATCATTGGGCGCAAGACGGGAAAACACCCTGGAGGGGGCGCCAGTCCTTCACAGGGCAACACACACACTCACACATTAACTCACACACTCAAACCTACAGACACTTTTGAGTCGCCAATCCACCTACCAAAGTGTGTTTTTGGACTGTGGGAGGAAATCGGAGCACCCGGAGGAAACCCACGCAGACACAGGGAGAACACACCACACTCCTCACAGACAGTCACCCGAGAGGAAACCCACGCAGACACAGGGAGAACACACCACACTCCTCACAGACAGTCACCCGGAGCGGGAATCAAACCCACAACCTCCAGGCCCCTGGAGCTGTGTGACTGCGACACTACCTGCTGCACCACCGTGCCGCCTAATCATTTCTTTCTTAACCTAAAGATTGGCTGATTGTTTCTGGTCAGTCTTTAATACCTAAGGCTCACAATTTATGAGCAGTTCCTATACTTCCTATTACGTAAAGTTGCTCTATATATATTAGAATTTATTTTAATTTGATTGAATTCTTAAACATAGACAATTATTCAGTCACAATTCTTGGTCCTGAGTCTAATGAATAGTTAATATAAAATAGTATTTACATTTTTTAAAAAGAAGACATGAGGTCTTGACAAGACGCCTGCATACGCAATGTGAAACTCTCTCAGTCTGGATATGTTGGTGTGTGGTACACTAAGTTAAGTATGCAATCTCTAGGAATGTTTAACAACTGATTAGAAAACAGAGAGCACCCTATAATAAAAAAATAAATAGATCATAGATCACTTAGTGTGGGAAACCCTAAATTAACACTGGCTGGAACCACATTGTAAAGATAGCTTTAATGAAACTCTTTCTGCAGAGGAATTTCCAAAAATGCTGTGTGTGTAACCCTCATGGCTTCATCTAGCCGAGTAATCCTTCAGCAAGCCTTCTAGAGAATGTTTATAGGACTTAATGTGGGTGTTTTCAAAACCAAGGGAATAAACAACTGTTTTTTTTTTGTAGCTTTTAAGAACTAGTATATACTTTAATTTATCTTAAGAGAAATAGTGAAAAGAATGTGCCTTGGTTGTACACTGCCTTTCCTTACTCATCCTTATCACTGTGATATCTCGTCTTTCTTTCTAATTAATTCAGGTGAATACAGAATACTAATGGTGTTTTGGAACTGAAGGTCAGTCGTATGCAGAAGATTATCTGGTTAAAAATGTGTGGTTGTGTGTTCTGTGTTTCTCTTTAGTCGGATGATCTGCAGAAGAAGTTAAGCAAGTTAGAGGAGAAAATCAAAAATGAGATGCAAACCAAGGATGAACTGGAAAGCAGATGCAGGTACAGCTCAACAAATATACACAAGCCAAACACACACAGCCACATTGAGTTTGTGCCTAACTATTTTACAGAGAATGAATCTTGTGTATAATTACACGCATAATTATCTTCTGACATTTTTTTCTATTTTTATCTCAACAGAACCGCAAATGATCGACTAGATAAACTTTCCAAGGACCTCGAGGAGGAGGTAAGAGACTAGGAAAAGCAGAGAAAGCCTGAAACCTTTCATAAAACATCTTGAGTATTTATTTTTAACCCGTGTTTCGCATGTTGAAGATTGGGCGTCTTCCAATTTATCATATAACACAATAAGTATATGTTTTCCCTAATCTACACATTGTAATTTGTGAAACAATAGCAGGCTACAAAAGGCATGAATAGGCCTCTCTGAGAAAGGAAGCTTTACACAGACCTTTTACACATGAGCCTTGACGTTCTGATAAAAATCAAACCTAGTGGCCTGTTTTGAAACTGTGCTAGAAATAGTCAAGGCCTGGACAGCTGTGCAGTAAATGTGGTGTTCCTACGAGCATTTGTTTGATCTGTTTAGTTTTGTAAAATTGTGCTGTATCTGCTCCAAACAGGAGGAGATAAATAAAGTTTTGCAGGAAAATTTATGTACATATGTCTCATCAGCATAGCAATGAAAAGACATGCATCCCAAGGGAAGTAAATAGTAATAGTAAGTTTGTGCCAATGTTGCAAAGTACACAAATACATCTCACTATAAATTATAAGCTATAAGTGACTTGTCGTCTGTGTAATGTCAGAGCAGTGGGGTTTTACACTAATCAAAAAAAGCAAAAATTAATTAAATGACTTTGACTTTTTAATGGTTTAAGCTTTGCTCACAACCTCAACTGAAGCCATTTTACGTTCAAGAGGCAAATATGTATTTCAGTGCATATTAAAAATGCCTGTGGTTTCTTTGTTCATCAACTGTTGGCACACTACTCCAGTGAATTGTAATTATAAAGCAGCAGTTGGTTCTGCAACAGTAGAAATCCCCTGGATATTCTTGTCTTCTCTTACAACCAGGAAATGTCAGGTGAATGAGGAATGTCTGCTTCCATCTCAGGAATGTTTACTTGCTTACAGTAGATTTTGGAAGGTGGTTCTTGTTCTTTTGGAAGAAGATCATCACCAAAATCCCATCAATCCATTCTTTCCAAAAGCCAATCGAAAGTAAAATACTCGTAGACAGTTAACATGTTGGATTAATCGCTGTGGTTTTGTTATTTATTTGATTCAAACATGACATGGCATTTTCCTTCAGTGTAATGGGTGGTGTTGCTTTATGCTGAACACTTTCTATACGGCAGGATATAAATGTTTTAAATAGCTCTCAGAGGTGTTTTCATCCACTGATGTTGAATTCGAAGCTGATCTAAGTTTGGAAATTGAAAGCCCATTTTCCTTCAACAGAGCCATTTGGCCTCAGCGCCGGGCTGTTTCCATTGGCATATCCAATCTTTTTTAAGATTTTGACAGTCTGTAGTTTGTTGAGAAAGTAATTAAATCTGTATTGCCAAAAATGTAGTAAGACTCTTATAAATCTGAATATTCCCACTGGATACTCTCTCTCTCTCTCTCTCTCTCTCTCTCTCGCTCTCTCTCTCTGTATAGATGAGTGCGAGGAACAGGGCGGAGGAGTCTTTGAGAAAGTTGGAGAGAGAGAAAGCTCTTCTGCAGCACCAGAACACTGAAAGCCTGAGAAAGGCAGAGCTGGAGACAGAGCGAAAACGAGGCCTTGAGAATGAAGGTGAGAACATTTGCTGAATGCTAACTCTTCACTCGCTCTATGTTTATATTATATTAATATATCTATACTAGATTTTGACAGGATAGTAATGTTACATGTAACAACAATGGAAAACGATGCAGCGATGTTGTTGTGCCAAAGCCATAAATTTAATTTAATTTTAATTTAAGAAAAAACGTATTTGTGGAGCATTAGTGCATCATTTTTTTTAAACATCAACCTTGAACAACTCCTTACTTTCAGCTTCACATTTCTTTGTGGGGTTGGACCAATACTAAGTATGCACTGTAGATTTTAATCTATTAATATTTTTAAATATGGCACTCATGAATGTTCTTTTATTTTATAATCTCAAAGGGCACTGTTAGTGTTGGTGAAAAATGAGGCGGAGCATCAGATATTCCTGCCCAAGAGCAACAATCACCTGACCTCATTCCTCTTAAATATGGACTGTAGTTAACGCGACTCAATTGTTTGACTCGTTTGTGCATTGACCTGCATAAACATTGACCGCTAAACCACCTGTGATTTGACTGATGAGCTGACGTTTAATAAAAACAAAAGTTGCTTTACCCATATACTCCTTTGGTTTTCACATGTCCGAGACATATTAGTGCTTCTAATGTGACTGTGTGGTGTTGTGCAGTGAGCAGCCTGAGGGAGCAGCTGGCCGAGCTGAAGAAGAAGAGCCACAACTCCCAGATCTCCACTGAGAAGAACATCCACCTTGAGAGACAGGTCAGTTGCTTGCTTCTATATTTTAACAATTAAAAGCATTGTATTAAGCCCTGTTTGTGGCCCTAGAGTTTAGGTGAATATACTTGAGGTCAAGATGACAACATCTGTGTTACTATTGTCAGGTTACTAAATGCTAATGTTTATATTCAAACCATGACATTTTAGTGTTTTTTAAATGTTTTCTTTCCCGTTACAGATCAGATAAACAAATCCCAATCAGCAGCTTCCCTATTAAAACTAATTCAGCTCACATAATGCTTTGTTTACACTCATATTGGAGTTCCACCTTCAGTCTAAGCCATTGTTTAAACATATTTTGGCTGAGCTCTCTCTTTCCTTTCCTTCTCTTCTTATTTCTCTCTTTTTCACTCTCTTGCTGTAGTTGGAGGAGGTGAATGCTAAGCTGCAGGCAGAGGTGGGAGAGTCTGCACGGCTGAAGAAGGCTCAGGGTGAGGCAGTGAAGCAGGCCCAGCAGCTGGATTTGTCTCTGAGGGAGCTACAGGAGCGTCTGACCCAACTGGAGAGCAGCAAACTAAGCCTGGAGCAGGAGAAACTCAGCCTACAAGATGCTCTGGAGACAGAGAAGAGGGAACACAGCCTGGGCACAGAACACATCACTGACCTCCAGGGTGAGTGAAGGACAGCAGGGAGCGAGGAAGTAAGGGAGAGGGTGAATACGACATAAACAGTGTTGAATGAATGAGGGAGGGAACAAGTGAATGAGTATTTGAACATGGGAGGGGTGGAGAGTGGAGTAAAAGAGTGAGCGGGGAAAAGGAAGTGAAGGGAAAGTTTGACTTAGAATATAAGGGAGGGAATGTGGGAATGAGTGAAGGAGAGAATGATGTACAAGTGGGGGGAGGGAGGGAGCGAAGGAAGAAGTGAGTGAGCGAGGCAGTGAGTGAAGAAGGTAGGGTATTTTGTTCCACCCTTCTTATGGCACGGTGATATAAAATACACTAGTATCACCAAGTCAAATGTATTGGATACCATAGTAACCGCCTGACAATGCCCTAGCAACACCTGGGACACAGTAGGAACCACATGAAACACCATACCCACCATCATAACAACCATCTGGAAGATTTTATCGACTACCTGAAATACCATCTGGGATACCTTAGCAACCACAGAGAAACACGTTAACAACACTATAGCACCCACTTATTAACAGTCTTGGACACCTTAGCAACCAACTGATTTAGACAGTGAGGGTTTTATACATCTTAAAACAGGAAAGATACCGTCAACATGCTAGGTGGGGCTTTCCAGGTTGTCTTGAGGTTAAGGCTAGTGTCAGAAGGGATGGGTGGGTTTAGAGGTGGGGGTAATTGCATATTCATTCCTGCATATTAAATGAATAGAGTGAAATGAGAGAGAGAGAGAGAGACCATGAAGAGAGTTCAAATGGGTTCAGTTCCAAATGCATGAATTAAGACTAGTACTGTCCTACATTGTCCTTTCAACTAAGAATCTTAGGAGACCAAGACTGACCCAGTGGAGAATGCTGTGTGGCACAAGACTCAAACTTGATTTCTCTCCTAAAGCTGCCATGAACATGACTTTAAACTTGTCTGGTGTTCTTAGAAAGAGGGTTTCAAACCCTCTAATGAACACTTTCTAATCTCTCTGGTCTGCAATGTGTATGTAAAAGTAGAGTGTGTGTATAAAGTTAGTTTTAGTGCAGAGTGTAAACATCTTCTCAGAGACACACACTGGGCCCTTGTGTTCCCGGACTGTGTGCTGCTGTTGTGTTTGGGTGGAGGTTCTCCTGTGGAGAGTAAACACTGGCTCGGTGATATTTTCAGCCCACAGTCCACAGGCAGGTAGCTGACCTCACATCTCAGACTTGAGAGAACATTCTTCCAGGTCTTCTCCACTGTGTGTCCTACACAGCTCTGAAGCCATTGGTGTGTTACACTGTGTTTTCTCTCTCTCTCTCTCTCTCTCTCTCTCAGCTCGTGTCTCGGGTCTGGAGGAGGAGCTAAAGCAGATGAAAGGTTCTCTGTCTAAAGCTGAAGGGGAGAAAAGACAGCTCCAAGAGGACCTAACTGTCCTGGAGAAGGTATGTGTGAATTGTTCTGTATAATATTTGTGGAATCAAACTATATATGTGAAGTGTGTACATTTATTTGTACCTTGCATGCACTTTTGATAAATGCATGAAAACCAAACACCCTGCTTAAATGCTTAATTTAATTATAATATGCGCATTGACAATAAAGGAATCTTGAATCTTGAATGTTATAGCACTGATGCAGCCATTCCTGTAAGATTAGAAAAATGCCCTCCCAGGTATTTCCCTCTAGGCAAAACTAGAGATGGTCTTACTATTCTGTCCCAGATATATTGGTACTTACTGGTACTTATTTGAAACTGATTTTTAAACTAAGTAATTTTCTTTAAGAAAAAAAATCTGAAAGTAAGGTTATCAATTCACCATCCAGCTATGTATGTAAATGATATGTAAATGAGGCCTGAAGATTACTCATTAGCTGTGCTTAAACCTGCACTTGTCTGTAAGCGCTTATCCAGTTCAGGGTTGCGGTGGGTCCGGAGCCTACCCGGAATTATTGTGTAAGGCAAGAACACACCCTGGAGGGCGCAGCAGTCCTTCACAGGGTAACACACACTCACACATTCACTCACACGGACACTTTTGAGTCGCTAATCCACCTACCAACGTGTGTTTTTGGACCGTGGGAGGAAACCGGAGCACCCGGAGGAAACCCACGCAGACACAGGGAGAACACACAGATCGTCACTCAGAGTGGGGCTTGAACCCACTACCTCCAAATCCCTGGAGCTGTGTGACTGCGACACTACCTGCTGTGCCACTGTGCCGCCCAGGATTTATTTCACTGCAAATATCTGATCCAGCAGCTTATGTTTTTAATAATCCAGTACCAACAGCACACACTGAATGTGTTAAAACCGTGAGGTTAGGTTTAGGGTTAAGTTGCAGGTCGCGGTAAGGTATAAAAATAAGTGTGTGTGTGTGTGTGTGTGTCTCTGCATGTGTTAGTGTTTATTTCTATGTTTGTTGGTAGGTGTGTGTGGGGTGACCTCTCACTTTCTCTCTTTCTTTCTGTAGCTGAGAAGTCAGCAGGAGATTGATCTCTCCTTCCAGCTGAAGTCTGTGCAGCAGCGTTTAGAGCAGGAAGAAGAGGAGCATAAGGCCACTAAAGCTCGACTGGCTGACAACAGCAAACTCAACCAGTCTATTGAGGAGGCCAAGTCTGAAGTGCTAAGAGGTGAGACACCTTAGAGAACCATAAAGATACCCCCTCTCAGTGAAATAAAGAGTCTGGAGCTTACCTTCGAGTATGACAGCATATTTCTGAGTAATTTTGGAACATTTTTTTACATCACACTGTAAAATGTAAGCAAAAATGTAGATTCAAAGGAATTGTATGAACAATAGCAGTGTACATTGTGTCAATTGTTTTTATATATATATATATATATATATATATATATATATATATATATATATATATATATATATATATATATGTGTGTGTGTGTTTGTGTGTGTGTGTTTGTGTGCAGATATGGAGCGTAAGATACAGGACGAACGCTCAGCCAAGCAGCAGCTAGAGAATAAACTGATGCAGATGGAGAAACATCACTCAGTAATAGACTGTGACTACAAACAGGCACAGAACGAGCTACAGGAACTGCGCACGCAGAAACTCAAACTCACTGAGGAGGTGATTGTGTCTGTCTCTCTTTTTGAAGTTTGGCTTGTGCACAAGCCTGCATTTTATTAGTTTAGTTCCTTTCCAGAAATCTCCTCGTGGGAAAATTCTTTACTATAGCAATGATGCATGCATATTTTCACTGTGAGCTGGTTGGGGATGTGTTGTTTGAGCAGGATTTCAGATTTCTACGTGATACTCCAAGACAGTTTCATCAGTTCATTCAGTTGTTATGATCCTACAAAAATAAATAACATAAGTGATGTACTTCAAGGTTTATGTAATGTAAGCTAAGGACCACTACTGTTTTAGCAATATGTATATACCTATAATTATTTACTAGTCACTCTGATCAAGAGTATCTTACTGAAGCAGAGTAATATATACACTTTTTGCTGCATAGACCGTATGTAATCGCTGTAATATATAAAAATATATTCATCAAGTGCTTGATAGTCCTTTGGCATGGTTTTGTGTGTGTGTGTGTGTGTGTGTGTGTGTGTGTGTGTGTGTGTGTGTGTGTGTGTCTGTATATGTAGGTGGATGTGCTGACGGTGCGTGTGGAGCAGGAAACTCAGCGGAGGAATCTGTTCCAGGCTGATCTGAAGGCTGAAAGGCAGGAGATGTGCACACTGCGCTCCTCTGAAAAACAACTAAAACAAGAGCTCAACCACCTCCTGGAGCTTAAACTCAGCCTGGAGAAACACAACCAGGACATGCGCAGGTGTGTGTGTGTGTGTGTGTACTTAATCTAATTTCTGAGTTCAATTGTTAAAAGGCATAAAAAAGTAAGATCTCTAAAGACCTTTGTAATCACTTATAATACAGTGCCTCCCAAGGTAAAACTAGAGGAAATAGAGTTTAACACTAAAGCTGTGATATTTGGAGCTGAACGTTTTGTTTTTCTTTCGCCCAATCAGGGAAAGAGGAGAGGTTGACCTTCATCTGAAGGAGTTAAAAGACCAGCTAGAGGCGGAGCAATATTTCACAGTACGTCTGCAATACTGTTTTCAAGCTGATTTTGTGCTTTCCATATGGTAGGACATTGCTCAGAGAAGCTGGCTAACGTGAGCTGAATGTGAATCTTGTTTAATAGGTAAAACCTGTTTGTGTTTACAGAATCTCTATAAGACCCAGATTCGTGAGCTGAAGGAGGAGTGTGATGAGAAAAATAAACTGTACCAGGACGCACAGCAGAGACTGCAGGATCTACAAGAAGAGAGGTGTGTGTGTGTGTGTTTGTGTGTGAAGCCCACGGCTCAGTTTTTCCTCTGGAGTGGCGCACCCCTGGAGAGTTTAATGCTATGCTTAATCCGTTACATCTGGCTCTGCTACTCAAGTGCTTCTAATGAAGTTAATTTGCTGTAGCAGTTAGATCTGCTCTCTACAGAAGTATGTGATTAAGGACATTTCAGTATACGCAGAGCACAAGACTGCGAAACTGCCTAAAACTAACTTTTCTGTTTGTATGTATTGGATGGAACAAATGATACCACTTAAGAATAAGGCTGCGCTCATAAAGCTTTACAATCTAGATATTAGTGGTTATTAATTATGTTGTAAACACATTAAAAATCATTAATAATTATTTATAGCACATACATAGAAAGGGTAACAGTGGTCTGTTATTTACCAAATAGTGAACTCATATTCACCTACACTGTTAAAAAAATAATGACTTTACAATATCTTCTCCATCAGTCGATATCAAGCGTGTCAGATTCAGCACATATTTGTTAATAAGTTTATCGGTTTAACCACCTTACTTAATCATTTCACCACCAATAAAATGTTGTTTTAGATATTAAAGGCTGAGCACCACTTAATGGACCTCCATGAATATTTCACATTATTTTAGTTACTGACAGATATAAGTATGAATTAAAATGAAAATAGCAGCTTAATTTGCTTTAAAACTGACAATTTTATTAAATTGACGGAAAAACCCGAGCTCGCTACGGAAATTCTTGAACGCAACCGTGACGTCACTTGAGGACAACGGCTGAACAACGCCGCGGTAAAACACCGTTATGACTTGACTGTTATGACAGTATCTAGCTAAATAACCAACATTATTCATGACAGTAGCCTAGCAATAAACTAAACTCAAAGAGTATAATCTGAGCCACCGAGTTTAGCGAGTCAAGCTAACGTTAACTAACACCAACTAAAACAGGCGAAGTGAGTGTCCTTACCCTGTTTACCTCCATGTTACAGAGGCTCTTGAACACCTTTCGTTGGTGTCCTTACATGCCCATATTGATGGAAAAGCGCCAGTGAAATGAGCTACAGATAACGGAGTGAGCGGAGGGTCCTTTCCAAAGTGCCCGTTTAAACACTGGAGTCAAGCTATCCGCACTTTGGAAACTGACGGTCAAGCCATCCGCGCTTCAAATCCGAATGCACGTATAGGCGCGTCATTACGGTTTTTCATTGCGGAGAACACCACGTCCGCTTTGGTACAGATAGAGAGTCTGAAACCCGCGTTTGAGCAGCGATGTCTGTGTTACTAAATAAATGCACACAATGCTAAAATGGACTAAATGGGCTAAAATTAACAAGCCATTGGGAATATATTTCGTTTTAAATCACTTTAAAGAGGCAAAACACGCTTTGATTTTATTATTTCATACATTTACGTATTTTTTTTACTTTTCTATAAACACTTAACTGGCTTTGAATAGTAATCCTGGTGGACATGTATAAATACAGATTACATTTTACTGTCATTAAACAGAGGTAGCTCACTGTATAATATTCTCATGGATTTATACTGAATACCTACCAATATGGATTTCTCAAAAATTACCCATAATGCCTAAACCATTCCACTGTCATTAAACAGAGGGGCCTCTTGGCTATCAGCTGTATGATTTAGGCAAAATTTCACTGTATACTTTTCTCATAAACTCATACTGAATACATTCCAATATGGATTTCTCAAAAATTACCCATAATGCCTAAACCATCCCACTGTCATTAAACAGAGGGGCCCCTTGGCTATAAGCTGTATGATTTTGGTAGAATTTCACTGTGTACTTTTCTCATAAACTCATACTGAATATTTACCCATATGGATTTCTCAAAAATTACCCATAATGCCTAAACCATTCCACTGTCATTAAACACAGGGGCCTCTTGGCTATCAGCTGTATGATTTTGGCAAAATTTCACTGTATACTTTTCTCATAAAGTCATACTGAATACATTCCAATATGGATTTCTCAAAAATTACCCATAATGCCTAAACCATTCTACTGTCATTAAACAGAGGGGCATCTTGGCTTTCAGCTGTATGATTTTGTTAAGATTTCACTGTATACTTTTCTCATAAAGTCATACTCAATATATACCGATATGGATTTCTCAAGAATTACCCATAATGCCTAAACCATTCTACTCTTATTAAACAGAGGGACCTCTTGGCTTTCAGCTGTATGATTTTTACAGAATTTCACTGTATATGCTTCGCATAGATAAGAAAGATATTTTCTGAAGGCCATGGGAAAGGACCTTGTGCATTTTCATATCATATGGCAAAAGCATTTGAGTTACAGTTGTTTTTCTGTGATGCTTGGAAGGCAGACTGCACAGCTGTTTTTAAACAGAATCTGGAAATACACAGTAATTCAAGTTCTTCATAATTTTGATAATTATTAACGTTCAAGTTGTTAGGATGTTGGAGTTGGGGGGGTTAGAGGTGGTTCGGTATATGTTGGAAACTAACCCTAGCTGTCTATGTTTTTGAACATAACCTACATGACAACCAATCAAATGAGAGCATCCATCCGCTACAGAGCAACCCAGAGTACAGCATGCCATGCTTATGTAACTGCAGGGAAGAGACCACTGATGCAACAGCAGAATATATAGTGCCTTGCGAAAGTATTTGGCCCCCTTGAACTTTTCAAACTTTTGCCACATTTCAGGATTCAAACAAATATATGAAATTTTAATTTTTCTGTGAAGAATCAACAACAAGTGGGACACAATCGGGAATAAAATAAAATATGCAATATTATTAATAAGGCCGAATAATATTGCATGCCCCACTTTTCAGTTTTTTATTTGATATTTTATTTTATTCCCGATTGTGAAATTCTACCAAAATCATACAGGTAATAGCCAAGAGGTCCATCTGTTTAATAACAGTGGAATGGTTTAGGCATTATGGGTAATTTTTGAGAAATCCATATCAGTAAGCATGTAATATGACTTTATGAGAAAAGTACACAGTGAAATTGCACCAAAATCATACAGCTGATAGCCAGGAGGCCCCTCTGTTTAATGACAGTGGAATGGTTTAGGCATTATGGGTAATTTTTGAGAAATCCATATTGGTAAATATTCAGTATGAGTTTATGAGAAAGGTACACAGTGAAATTCTACCAAAATCATACAAATCAAATCAAATCAAAATTTATTTATGTAGCGCTTTTCACAACTGATGTTGTCACAAAGCAGCTTCACAGAATTCCAGTAAGACAAGATTTGACATGAAATGTAAAGACAAATGTAAAACCCTCAAGTGAGCAAGCCAGGGGCGACAGTGGCAAGGAAAAACTCCCCCAGCTGAGGAAGAAACCTTGGGAGGAACCAAGGCTCACAAGGGGTGACCCATCCTCCTCTGGTCAATCTACTGGTGATGATAGTTAGTAGTCCATGAGAACTTCAGTGTAGGGACAGCTTCAAGGCACTTGGTGGTTGCTGGAGCGTGGGCAGCTGGTCTGAAGCGTGGAGGAGGATCTCGACAGTCATCCATCAGTGTCCAGACAGACAGGTGGGCAGTCGTTTACTCGGAAAGATGTAAAGGGATGGAATTAGTTTTGAACTGTTTTGTGTTTGTAAAGTAGAAAATATGAAAATTTCCAGAGTGTGGCTAATGACTCCGGCAGATCTGACTATGACAGCATTAACTAAAAGGAGAGAACCAGGAGGACACACAGACACGGGAGCATCCTGAAACACTGGCATCCCTCCGCTCCACCGTCAACAAACCTGAGTGATCGCGAGAAGCGGCGGGACGACAGCACCAGCATCTCAGTTTACTATAATTCCCTGTGTCCATGGACCCCCCGGATCTGCCGCCTTTATCTATGGGGGAGCATTAGCTACCAAATGATAAACTAAACAAATGAGTTTTTAGCCTACATTTGAAGATTGCGACTGTGTCTGAGTCCCGAACATTTTCTGGAAGATCATTCCAGAGTTGGGGGGCTTTATAAGAAAAGGCTCTTCCCCCAGCTGAGGCCTTCTGAATTCTGGGAACATTTAAAAATCCAGTATTCTGTGATCTGAGTGAACGTGGGGGCTCATAATAGGAAATTGTATCTTGAAGATATTCAGGAGCAAGCCCATGTAGAGCTTTATATGTTAATAACAAAATTTTGTAGTCAATGCGGAATTTAACAGGCAGCCAATGAAGTGATGATAAAACTGGGCTGATATGTTCAAATTTTCTAGTTTTAGTGAGGACCCTAGCTGCAGCATTTTGAACTAGTTGAAGTTTTCTTAAATTGCTGCTGGTGCATCCTGACAGTAGTGCGTTACAGTAGTCAAGCCTTGAAGTAATAAAGGCATGTACTAATGTTTCTGCGTCCTGGAGGGATAAGGCATTTCTAATCTTAGCAATATTGCGAAGATGTAAAAAAGCTGTCCTAGTGATACTACCTATGTGTTGATCAAATGATAAATCCGGGTCAATTATGACACCAAGATTTTTTGCTGCTGAACCAGGTTTAACTGGAAAGTTAGCTAGATTTAAAATTAAGTCTGATAATTTATTTCTTGTCACTTTTGGACCCAAAAGCAGGACCTCTGTTTTGTTGCTGTTTAGGAGGAGGAAATTACGCAACATCCAGCCTTTCACGTCTTTTACACAGTCCTCTATTTTCTTTAATCTGTGTTTGTCATCGGGCTTGGCTGAAATATACAATTGTGTGTCGTCTGCGTAACAGTGAAAGTTAATGTCATGGTTTCTTATAACTGTGCCTAGCGGTAACATGTATAATGTAAATAATAATGGTCCTAAAATAGAGCCTTGTGGAATTCCAAATCTTACTTTAGAATAATTTGAATTTAGATTGTTTACTTTTACGAATTGATAACGTTCCTTTAAGTAAGATTTAAACCATAATAGGGCTGTCCCTGTGATTCCAACCATGTTTTCTAACCTTTCTGTGAGAATATTGTGGTCTATTGTATCGAAGGCTGCGCTTAGGTCAAGAAGCACCAACAGGGATACGTGGCCTTGATCAGAGGCAAGAAGAAGATCATTTGTTATCTTGACTAGAGCTGTCTCTGTACTATGATGTTGCCTGAATCCAGATTGGAATTTTTCATATATATGATTCTTATGTAGATATGAACTAAGTTGTTGGGCCACAGCTTTTTCTAAGATCTTAGACAGAAATGGCAAATTAGAAATAGGCCTGTAATTAGACAGTGTACTAGCATCAAGATTTGGTTTCTTGATCATAGGTTTAATAACTGCTAGTTTAAAAGCTTTGGGTACATGGCCCAGACTAAGGGATGAGTTTACTATAGTTAAAAGAGGATCAATAATAGCTGGTAGTACTTCTTTGAGCAACTTTGTGGGAATTGCATCAAGTGTGCAAGTTGTACAGTTTGCGGAGGTGATAATCTTCTCTAGCTCTAATTGTGGGAGTGGGTAAAAGGTTTCAAGTCTTTCTTTTACAGTTATATTATGTTTTATTTCATTCACATCAGGTGGCAGCCAGGATGGATTTGATCCTGTGGCTAGAGTTTGTTGTCTAATATTCTCAATTTTATTATTAAAAAAGTCCATAAAATCTTTACTGGTGAGAGTTGCTGGAATTAGTTGTTCAGAACCTGCTTGATTTTTTGTAATTCTAGAAAACACACTAAACAGTGCTCTCGGATTATTTTTATTATGGGAGATCAGCGAGGCCAGATATGCTGAGCGAGCTTTAGTGAGGGCATTTCTATACTCTATAAGGCTGTCCTTCCAGGCAGAATGGAACACTTCAAGCTTGGTTGATCGCCATTTCCGCTCTAGTTTTCGTAATGTTTGTTTTAAAGTACGGGTCTTATCGTTATACCATGGTGCGAGCTTTTTCTGTCTTATACTTTTATGTTTAAGTGGTGCTACCTTTTCTAAAGTAGATCGACAGGTATTTTCTAGGTAATCAGTTAGTACATCTAGGTCCATTGGGTCTGATGGAGTTGGAACTGGGGTCGATAGTTCTGGTAGGTTTTCTATAAATTGTAGGGCGGTAGATGGTTTTATTATACGCCTTGTAGAATAGCGAGGGTTCTTACATATATTATGGATAAAACGTAGCTCATATGAAATTAAGTAATGATCGGAGATTGCTGAGGATTGCGGTAAGATATTAATTTTGTCAATGTTAAGACCTAGTGTCAGAACTAAGTCTAAAGTGTGGCTGCAGTAGTGTGTAGGCCCTGTTACATTTTGAGTAATACCAATAGAGTCTAAGATTGAGGTAAATGCCTTTTTTAGTGGGTCACTTTCCTTCTCAAAATGGATATTGAAATCTCCTACAATTATAACTTTATGATTGCACACCGCTAGGTTTGTAGCAAAATCGCTGAATTCTTTCAGAAATTCTAAGTAAGGCCCTGGTGGTCTGTAAATGTTGCATAATAAAAATGCGTCCTTTTTTGTGACCGGATTTGTAATAATAGTGGAGAGAACCTCAAAATAAGAGAAGGTGTCACATTGTTTAAGACTAATTTCTAGGGTATTTTGGTAAATTACACATACTCCACCTCCTTTGCCTGATATTCTTGGGCTATGTGCATAATTATAGCCTAGGGGGGTGGCTTCATTTAGTGCTAAATATTCATTTGGTTTAACCCACGTTTCCGTGAGACAGAAAACATTGAATTTATGATCACTTATAATATCATTTACGATGAGTGCTTTTGAGTTTAGTGATCTTATGTTGAGTAACCCAAATTTTATTTCTGAGGTGTTGCTGCTAGGTGTTGTGTATGATTTAATATTGATTAGGTTGCTGAAACAGGCTGATTTTGTTTTTCTACTTTTACATTTAGTTCGGGGGAAAGACACAGTCTCAATACAGTTGAACCTGGGTGACGTCTCAAGACAGTTCGCAGACGGTCGGTTTAGCCTGTCTGTCTGCGGCCTGGTCCCGGCTCTGGATTGTCAGCTGGATACAGCTTGTCTGGATACAGCTGATAGCCAAGAGGCCCCTGTGTTTAATGACAGTGGAATGGTTTAGGCATTATGGGTAATTTTTGAGAATTCCATATGGGTAAATATTCAGTATGAGTTTATGAGAAAAGTACACAGTGAAATTCTACCAAAATCATACAGCTGATAGCCAAGAGGCCCTTCTGTTTAATGACAGTGGAATGGTTTAGGCATTATGGGTAATTTTTGAGAATTCCATATGGGTAAATATTCAGTATGAGTTTATGAGAAAAGTACACAGTGAAATTCTACCAAAATCATACAGCTGATAGCCAAGAGGCCCCTGTGTTTAATGACAGTGGAATGGTTTAGGCATTATGGGTAATTTTTGAGAAATCCATATTGGTAAATATTCAGTATGAGTTTATGAGAAAAGTATACAGTGAAATTCTACCAAAATCATACAGCTTATAGCCAAGGGGCCCCTGTGTTTAATGACAGTGGAATGGTTTAGGCATTATGGGTAATTTTTGAGAAATCCATATTGGAATATATTCAGTATGAGTTTATGAGAAAAGTATACAGTGAAATTTTGCCAAAATCATACAGCTGATAGCCAAGAGGCCCCTCTGTTTAATGACAGTGGAATGGTTTAGGCATTATGGGTAATTTTTGAGAAATCCATATTGGTAAATATTCAGTATGAGTTTATGAGAAAAGTACACAGTGAAATTCTACCAAAATCATACAGCTGATAGCCAAGAGGCCCCTGTGTTTAATGACAGTGGAATGGTTTAGGCATTATGGGTAATTTTTGAGAAATCCATATTGGAATGTATTCAGTATGAGTTTATGAGAAAAGTATACAGTGAAATTTTGCCTAAATCATACAGGTAATAGCCAAGAGGCCCCTCTGTTTAATGACAGTGGAATGGTTTAGGCATTATGGGTAATTTTTGAGAAATCCATATTGGTAGGTATTCAGTATAAATCCATGAGAATATTATACAGTGAGCTACCTCTGTTTAATGACAGTAAAATGTAATCTGTATTTATACATGTCCACCAGGATTACTATTCAAAGCCAGTTAAGTGTTTATAGAAAAGTAAAAAAAATACGTAAATGTATGAAATAATAAAATCAAAGCGTGTTTTGCCTCTTTAAAGTGATTTAAAACGAAATATATTCCCAATGGCTTGTTAATTTTAGCCCATTTAGTCCATTTTAGCATTGTGTGCATTTATTTAGTAACACAGACATCGCTGCTCAAACGCGGGTTTCAGACTCTCTATCTGTACCAAAGCGGACGTGGTGTTCTCCGCAATGAAAAACCGTAATGACGCGCCTATACGTGCATTCGGATTTGAAGCGCGGATGGCTTGACCGTCAGTTTCCAAAGTGCGGATAGCTTGACTCCAGTGTTTAAAGTGGACAAATTTAGTCCATTTTCTGAATATTTTGGGATCTTTGGGCCATTTGTGCACAGATTTTAAACCTTATTCCTTGAATTAATAAGAAATAACATGTTTTCTGATTATTATAAAGATAAGTTAGGAACTCAGATTCCACTGTATTTATTTGTTTGACACTTTCATATCGCTGGTGCTTAGTCTTTAATGATGTGGTGTACCCTGACATATGAAATGGTCTTAATTTATTCTTACCTTGATGTTTTCAGTATTACACAAAAAAGAGGTCACTGTTGTATTTTCTATTGCTGTGTTAAAAACGATTTTTAATGACCTTTAAGGTGTTTACAACCTAATTAATAACCATGTAAAAACTGTTTGAAAACATTTATATATCTTTAAAATTGTAGGATTATTTTAAAATGGAACCAACTAAATGTATGCATTTGGACTTTGAGGGAGTCTATTTATATAATGTATTTTTTAAAATGTAAAATATGTCCACCATCTCAAAGGTGATTACAAGTGGAGTTACAATCTGTACGAGCTGCAGGAGATTTTTTTCTTTTCTTTTCATTTGAAATATTTACATATATTAGTTAAAGAATGTCCTGTCTGTCCTGTTACTGTCTCTATGGAAATTATATAGCACTACTATTTATTATAGACAAAAAAATAATATAATACCCTTAACCAACCACTTATACATATAGTGTATATTGGTATATTATATATAGATTATTCCCCTGCCTTAGACCAAGTGAACTTTGTATGCTGCTGCTTTGGAAGGCGTGCAAGAGAATGTTGTCAGTACGCTTTTACTGCCATCTAGTGGCACTCACTCTCCATGCACAACAGAGACTTTTACAACATAATTGATGTATTCTGCAGAGTTGTATTTGTTAAGTTGTTTTATCAGTGTGAACACATCACATACTTAAATGTGTGTGTGTGTGTCTGTCTTTAGGGACTCCTTGGCCGCTCAGCTGGAGGTCAGTTTGACAAAAGCAGATTCAGAACAGCTGGCACGCTCCATTGCTGAGGAGCAGTATTCAGACCTGGAGAAGGAGAAAATCATGAAGGAGCTGGAGATCAAAGACATGATCGCCCGGCACCGACAGGAGCTCGCAGACAAGGACAATACCATCAGCTCGGTGAGGGGGTTGTTCACACATGAACAGTAATCCAGAAAATGTCTCATAATAAAACAACGAGTGCAGGTACAACATATCTTTTAGTTAAGCCTCGTTTCTTTTCTTTTTTTTTTTCTGTGATCAGCTAGAAGAGTCCAACCGCACACTGACTGTGGATGTAGCCAACCTGGCCAATGAAAAAGAAGAGATCAATAACCAGCTCAAAAATCTTCAGCAACGTAAGTGCATAAATATGAGGCTGTTTTTCATTCAGTCAACATCTTCTGGATAATAGGACCTTTTTGGTATGAACATTGTCTTATTAAATAATAATCATCATAAATGTATTGTTTATTCATATAGGACACTTTCATGTATCAACTAGAGGTGCTGCATGAGAAATTAATAAAATAAAATAATACGCAAATAATAACAGCACTAAGTAATTAGTGTATATTTAGTAATGTAAAGCATTACTGTGAATTCTGCTGTTTAGAATCTGTTTTTAAACAGCAACAGAAATCACCTCACGTCTAGACTGGCCTTTAGAAAATACAGATGGGTCAAAATTATATTTCCTTAGCTGGGTATGACAAGCTATTTGCCACCTCCAGAAGGAGGGCCCCAAAGACAGGAAACACATTCCCAGCAGACATTTTTTTATTCATAAATTGTAAGAAAATCAGCTTGATGGTATACTTCATAAACTGAAAAGGGAGCCAACAAGGCCTCAGACAGAGAGACTGAACGATGTTACACTTTAATGTTTTAAATGTTACAAAAATGACTGCTCATTATGGGTTTCTTATGTTATTTTACATAGAGTAAGATTTATAGAGTAGTATACAGCTGGATTTATGGTTTGTGTACATAAAAACCAGTGGCGGATGCTGGTCTTTCAAGGAGGGGAAGCTCAATTTCGGCCTACATCATAAAATGTGTCGGTTTATTTATACGTAAATTCTACTCTCCGTTCCTTTTCAAGAAAATGATCTGTGACCCTGTCGTACCAACAAGGCGTCTTTTCCAGGGACTTGACTAGTGTCCTCTCAATGGCCAGCAGAGCTAGGCTGCTTAAACGGCCTTGGCCCATGTGAAGTGTGTCCGCCTGTGAGTGCTTTGTGACGGTGGAGGGGCTCAGCAGCACCCGCTGGACAGAAACTGCGATAGAAGTCAGAAAGAGTGATAGAAGTCAGTCTCCAAACACAAGCAGCTACAAAAAACCCACCAGAAACAGAAGCTCGATTTGTCGCTAGTCGTTTTTAACAAAGAAAATGCCGCTAAGAGGATTCAGAAAGTCTGGTTCAACTCAGAACAGAATGAAAATGTAATGCTCCCACGGATCTTTACACCAAAGGATCGCTGATTCGCTCATTTCGCTGTCAATCAAAAAGAGATTCAGCCTCAGACAGATCATCCAATCATCATGCAGAAGCTGAGCGTCCGGGCCAGCCGAGACCAGCCCACTGCCTCATAGACCCCCAGAGACGCTGAGCGTCCGATGGGCGAGACAGAGCCCAGCATTTATCCAATGACTCCTCTTGTTTCGCTGCACTTCGCTGCTTCGCTATTGAACTATGTGGACGCTCAGTGTCCACACTGTTTAAAGCACCGTGAGGCTGCGGGAATGATTGAGAGGAAAGCTGCGTCTTTACCAGTGATAAGAAGCTGATTCTGAACAAAAGTTGAGCGCGTTGTAGTGCATATTTATTCAATGACATGTCACACAACAGTATATATTTGATCACTTATTCTTTGACATTTTAGGGGAAGCTGAGCTTCCCTTGCAGTCTTAGAGCAATCGCCTCTGATAGAAACATGATTGAAGCCTTTGTTTTTGTAAATAAATCAATGTTTAACTCAATATCTTGCATGTGCAGTAATAGTCAAAAAAGGTGGACACATGATTAAATGTATATTTAAACATAGATTCATTTTTGGCGCAGCCGTGGTCTAACAATTAGTGGACTTGGTGTGTGTGTTCACTGCCACGGATGGATTAAATGCAGAGGTCACATTTCATTGTATGTTTTGTACAATTATCATAAAGTGAGTCACTAATTCACTCATTTATTTAAAAGGTTTTGCTTAAATACCTGAGCTATTTTCCTAAAACTATTATAATTAGAGAGCTCACTGCTGCTATGAAATTGTTTCCAAAATCGCTATGTCCAGATTTTACGCTGGTGCCATAAATTTAAAAGGAATGTCAAAGAAAATTTATAGTAATATTTAGTGGGGTTTTTTGTCAACACAGAGCTGCAGAAGGCTAAAGAGGAGGAGAACCAAGTGAGCGTGCTGAAGATGTCCTTTGATAAGCAACTTCAGGTGGAGCGAACACTCAAGATTCAGGTGGGTAGAGGTTTATATCTAAACACAAGATTTACTATATATCCAAATGTTTGTAGACAGCTATTATTATAATAATTTGCGAATTCTGCAGATATTTCAGCTTTTTTATTTCCATCACAATACAGTTCTGTGTTTTTGGTCTTCGCTGCCTAATGTTCTTTCCCTGTGTTTAGGCGGTAAACAAACTGGCGGAGATCATGAACAGGAAGGATTCAGTGCCTGGTGGTCACCGTGGTGAAGATATTGAGTTGCGAAGAAAGGAGAAAGAAAACAGGAAGTTGCAGTTGGAGCTGCGCTCTGAGAAGGAAAAACTTAACAGCACCATCATCAAATACCAGAAAGAGATCAACGAGATGCAGGCTGTGAGTGACCCTGCAACTCAAACACAACCTTCATGCAACCTAAAAACTGCAGTGTTTTGAGATAGTTATGCCTTAATAATTAAGTTTACCACTTTATGCCAGAATTTCCATAAACCTACACAGTGTACACAAGCTCAGAATAAACACACTTACAAATATTGAGCCATTAGACTACGGTTCAATAGTTTCCAAATCATTTGACCAATACTAATCAAGAATTTTGACCAATACTAATTTCATGTGTTATTTTTGTATGTTTGTGTGTGTTGTTTAGGTGATAATGGAGGAGTCGCAGGTGCGTGTGGATCTGCAAATGGCTCTGGACAGTAAAGACAGTGATATAGAGCGTCTGCGCAGTCAGCTGACGACTCTGAGTATCCACTCTCTGGACACAACCAGCATCAGCAGTACAGGCAACGAGCTGGATAATGAACCTTACCCAGGTACCACTGCAGCATCACACAGAAGCGTTAAAGCTCTGGTTCGCAAAACGTTTGAGAGCTTTTTTCTAGATATTTCTTTATTGTTTAACTTTTACAAACTGTGAGATTTATTTAAGATTTGTTCATCTTCCTGCATTTTTAATGACAATTATTTGCTAATTAGTGAAAAACATCACTTGGCACATGTACCTACAAGAAGATAAATAGTAATAATAGGTACGGATGGTTTAATTTGCCAAGCGAAATCATTGTAAATCTAGGCAGTATTACATGAGGTAGTTATTTATTTTAACTTCTATTTTTTGCAGCGCTTTTTTTAGTATTCATCTATTTGTAACTTTTTCTCTAGTTCTTACTCATTCTTTCTGTTTCATTTCATCACTTTCTGTATCTGTGATTCTCTTTTCTGTGAGTCTCATGTTGTTTCCCTGTGTTCCTAATCTGCCTTACACTCCACGTCTGTCCACTGAATCTCTACTATTAACACTTCTTTTCTTTCTTTGTTTAATTGGTGCTCTTTTCACTCCTCCCCCTGTCCCCATGGTGACACTGTAGTGCGCATTACACACTCACAAACCTCGGAGTCCATGTCATTCACGTACCAGCGAAGCTCCAAGTCGGTCAGTATTGACACTCGGCCGTGCCGCATCACCCCCCTTTTCCCCTCTGACTCTGAGGAAGAGGAAGAGGAAGAGCAGCAGCGGCCTCGGTTGGCCCTCACCTATGAGCGGCCGGCTGACCATGACCCTGCAGGTGACCCTGCATGGAACCATAGAGAGCGCTCACTTACATCAAGTAATGTACACCTGCATGTTCAGGCAAAACTTTGGACTCACCTGTTCAGTAAATCTATATATATTTTATATTTCTCCAAATTTTTTAACAGTGCTCAGGACTGGTATTTAGTATTTATTTAGTAATATTTAGTATTTATTAATTGGTTAATATTTTTTAAAGGATTTATACATAATCTTTAGGATCAACATTATGGAAAACTAGGGTGTGTCCAAACTTTCCTGATGGCTTTTCTATAAACACACTTACACTGCACAGTATTCACACAGACTGACAGTGTTTGACAACAGAAACACTTGAAACTTTCAAGGTACATTTGGTGTGCAGTGTTTCTAATACTGTGTGCTGTGCTGTGGTGTGACCTAAGCCTAATTATGTGAAAACTCACAATGATCCACTGACCCTACCAGAATATATACTTTGAGTGTGCGCTTCCCCGGTACATCTCTAATTATTAGTATAATTTGTAAACACTTTCCTTTTTCCCTGTGTATTACAGACTCTAGTCTAGAGGGCTGGCTGTCTCTTCCAAGTAAGAATACCAAGAGATTTGGTTGGGATAAGAAGGTAAATACCACTTCTTCTAACTATCTGACAGTTATTGTTACACAAATCCTTATGTTCTCAAATAACGTGTATTCATTCATTGATTGCCTGTAACTGCTTATGTAGTTTAGGATTGACGTGTGTCCGAAGCCTACTCTGAATCTAATAAAATGTGTATTATGTATGTGTATTTGTTTTTGGTTTGTAGTATGTGGTTATGAGCAGTAAGAAGATCCTCTTCTACAACTCGGAAGAAGACAGAGAGCAGTCCAACCCATTCAGGACACTAGACATAGAGTGAGTCTAAACAAGCATACAACAGTAATATAGTATTAGCCTTCTTCCACTTCCACATCGCCACAGCAGTTTTATTATGTAGCTTAAGTTTTAAATCTGCAATACATAAGCTCAAGGTCTGGGCTGAGATTGAGGGAGTAGAAGTACTGATCTAGACATGAATATCATCAGCATAGCAGCAGAATTTAAAACCACGATTATGAATAACCTCTTCAATGTAAACGATGGACAGAAGAGGTCCGAGAACAGATCCCTGGGGCACACCGTGATCTACTGAGGCCATATGAGATTGATGAGAACCCAAAGTAATGTACTGATGCCTGTCAGTAAGGTATGATTGTAGCCACTGAAGGGCTAGGTCAGTTGACAGTCTAGAAATAAGGAGATAATGATTTATGAAATCAATTCAACTTAAAAATCTACAATTAATATAAATTATACAGTTCTGTTCCTGAATTAAGGGACATACCTTTCAGGGTCTCAACACAGAGACAGCGAAGGTACCATCCACCACCGTGACAGTTGTTCTGAGAGTGTACAGGAGTAGAATATATCCATTTTTAAGTACATCGATTTTAAATGCCCTGATCCAGTTTAAGCTAGAGTTAAAGTGTAGCTAGATCCAGATCTGCTGCTCTCTGTGTGAGTTTGGTGTGAAATTGCTACTTTGGAGTTTTACTCATGCATTTTGTTGATTTTGTTTCAGTAAACTCTTCCATGTTCGACCTGTCACTCAGACTGATGTTTACCGTGCAGATGCAAGAGAAATCCCACGCATTTTCCAGGTAACAGGTTGATGTACAACAGTACTACGCTGCCCATCAGAAGTTTGAAGACAATTTGCTTTAATTTTGCAATATTTTAGAGCATTGATTGTTTTAAGTTTCTAAGAAAATACATGAACACACGAGGTGTGCACAAGCAAAGGTGTTTTAAACACATTTATGGGATGAGATTTTTAAGCTACCTTAACCTCTGACAGGGATTAGTAATGTATTTGTATATCATATATAACATACTTTTTACAATATACTTTCTGTATATTGATTCTTTTATGTCTCTTTCCATTACCTTTAGATACTTTATGACAACGAGGCAGAGAGTAAAAAAGATCACGAAGTTGCCATGGAACTTTCTTCAGCCGACAGGTCGGCGTACATCTCCCACAAAGGTCATGAGCTTGTGCCGACGCTGTATCATTTCCCCTCTAGCTGTGAAGTGTGCCCTCGGCCACTCTGGAACGTCTTCAAACCTCCACCTGCTCTAGAGTGCCGCCGCTGCCACGTCAAATGCCACAAAGACCACCTGGACCGTAAGGAGGAAGTGCTCGCCCCGTGCAAAGGTCAGGATGTCACAAAACTTATGCACTGTGATTTACAGGTTTTTTTTCCTCCCCTTTTTATTGTGGTTGTTAGCATGTTTGATCAGAGTTATAACTTTGTTCCATTTGTCATCACGTTCTAATTATATTCTGTTAAAATTAAATCCCTAGATCTGAGGTTCTTGTTTAGTGTTGAATGTGCATTCAACCCTACACAGATACCCAGTTAGTTAGTAACACATACTAACTGTGTGTCTCCTACAGTGAACTACGACATGTCCACCGCTAAAGAGCTGCTACTGCTGGCCAGCTCCACAGCAGAACAGCAGAAATGGGTCAGTCGCCTGCTCAAGCGAATCCCTCGCAAGTCTTCAGCCCCAATCCCAACTCTCACTCAGTCACCTCCTCAGGAGAGCCCCATCGGATCTCCACCACTGCCCTCACCCCACATGTCTCCCCGCAACTCCCCAAAACTCTCCCCCAGAGGAGCTATCAGGGTGTCCAACAGAGGGCCACCACCTCCCGGCAAGACCAGGTGAGTGACCATGATATGTTATACGGATTAAACAATATATGCAGTGGGTAGTTTATAAATGAGGAAAAAGTCTTAAAGGCTAAGCACCACTTAATGAATATTTCACATTATTTTAGTTACTGACATATATAAGTATGAAATAAAATGAAAATAGCAGCTTACTTTGCTTTAAAACTGACAATTTTTTTAAATTGACGGAAAAACCTGAGCTTGCTACGGAAATTTTTGAACGCAACCGTGACGTCACTGGTGGACAACAGCTGAACAACGCCGCGGTAAAACACCGTTATGACTGACTGTTATGACAGTATCTAGCTAAATAACCAACATTATTCATGACATAAGCCTAGCAATAAGCTAAACTCAAATGTAGAGGTACCGTTATTCTTGTAAATGTGATCGAAGTCGAACTCGAATTCATCCGACACTATAAACCTCCGTAATGCAGCTACGTAGCTGAGTATAATCTGAGCCACCGAGTTTAGCAAGTCAAGCTAACGTTAACTAACACCAACTAAAACAGGCGAAGTGAGTGTCCTTACCCTGTTTACCTCCATGTTACAGAGGCTCTTGAACACCTTTCGTTGGTGTCCTTACATGCCCATATTGAGTGAAATGAGCTATAGATAACGGAGTGAGCGGATGGTCCTTTCCAAAGTGCCCGTTTAAAGTTGACAAATTTAGTCCATTTTCTGGATATTTTGGGATCTTTGGGCCATTTGTTCACAGATGTCCCACTGTACATTGAATGATTGCAGCCAAAAACAACACACCTTTTCGTCATTTTGCATTAAATTAAGTGCAACTTCTAGAGTTGTTGTCCACCATCTACGTCACAGGCAAGAGTTAGAGTTTTCTATTAGAGTTTTCGAACACCGTTGGGGGGGGGGGGACCAACGGTCTTTTAAACCTTATTCCTTGAATTAGTAAGAAATAACATGTTTTCTGACTCTAAATAAACACAAGTTATGAACTCAAATTCCACTGTATTTATTTGTTTGACACTTTCATAGAGCTGGTGCTTAGTCTTTAATGTTCATTGCACCCATATACAGCTGACAGTACCAGGTCTCTTTTCATGTATAGGTAGCTTGTAGCAGTGAATTATAGAACACATACATATAGCTTCAATTACCAGGCCTATTTTAAATGCTTATACACCAATCTGAACCATGTTGTCTGTGCTGAGAATGGATTTTCTCATAGACTTGCTTTTATCTAATTCCATTCATTTTTTTAAACAAGATTGTCAAATAGCAGCTTTTACTAATGACAAATATCTTAACAGATTAGCTATAGATTAGCCTAATTAGACATAGCTCTCCATCAACTTCAACCTACTTTTTACTAAAATGAGTTCTATCAATTTCAGACTTGCATAATACTACATGCATGTTATTCTGACACGAGCAGTCACTCATGACAATAATCTTATAGGTATATAATGGAATATACCACTGTATGGTAAGCTGTATTAGCTTATGCTCCATGTTTGGATTGTTCCAGCTTTGTTCTAAGTCTGCCTCACCTGGTTATATTTAGAAACAAATTATTAAAGCAATACATAGCCTTGACATTTCAGTGAAGAATGATTGTTTTGTCTTTTAGCTTCAAAATGACAGCAGTGGCATAACCCATGCAGTACAAAAGCCAGAATTAATAAGACTCACATTATTATTGGACTGTTTCCTGCACAATGAGTGGCTATAATTAAAGAGGAGACTAGCACTATTCAGCACTAGCTTTAAACACTAGTAGACGGCAGTACTTAGAACAGGGGCTGGTAATTACATGCCATTTAACTTTAGTCTAAAATCATTTTAAGAGCTTTGTAGTTTGTGGAGAGCTGTAATTAGAAGTTGCATTTACTTACTAAAATATTAATACTTGCCAAGGGCATTTGTATGACTATTTTTGTACAGGTGTTATACTCCAGTAGGCAGTGAGGATGACGATTGAACAGGATTCAGTTTTTTAAGTTAACAGTCAGTGGACGCAAGCAAAGCAGGGGTGTCCATTATATGAGGGAACATATTTGAATCATAGGTAAGAAGCTGAGGTACATTATCGGACAGTCCTCAACAATAGGTTTAAGTTATCTGTCTAATCTCCCCATTCCAGAAAAAAGAGGGCAGAGGCATGGGGAAAGAACAATACTGATTCATTATATTTAGAAAGACAAAAAAGACAGGCTTTTGCCTCCCACACATATTTTCAGTTCAGTCTTAGAGCACCTGTGTGTTGTAATATAAGCAAATCTAATCTAAGCATTTCTGAATGGTCTATTTGAGCTGTTTCTTAATCAAACTCCTTGCCCCGCTAACCCTTTTTAGCTCTGGCCCCATGCTCCGAATCATTCTCCACTGACTCCTTCACTCTGACCTTACTCCTTCTACCCTGCGACTGTGTGCGTGTGTGTGTGGACAGTAAGTACATCGGTTAGAACAGCCTGCATGACTGCATGCCTGTTATGAAACAAAACCTCACCTGGCAGTGCAGCTTCACGGCCCTGTCCTGGCCTGGGGAATGAATGATGCAAGAGTCGTATTCACTAACATCACAGAATAACATCTGCATATATTCCATGCAACTCCAGCCTTAACAAGCCATTCAGCAGCAACAGCAATGTTGTACGAGTGTAAGTTCTTATACAAGCACTGAACATTTGCTGTATTGGATATTAGACAACCGTCTCCCACACAGATGTTACATACATGGTAATAAACCTCTTTGAGTCAGTAGATGAAGAAATGATTGACAGTAAAATTACCTGCTTGGTGAGACTAACAGGTAAAAATGTACAAAGTATGAAAAAATGTGAGGATTTTACACAGAATGCAAAGCGCCCTTCTATAACTACACTGACCCCTCTCCTTTTCCAGTGTGATAGAGTTTGACCTGAAAGACTGGGGTTGGGCACTTCATGATCATGATGATGATGATGATGATGATGACGATATGTTTGACTTCTGAGGATGGGGGAGTCTGCAGGGTAACCAGAGTGATGTGTGTTGATATCTACATTAGAACAAAGCTTGGTGTTTGAGCGCTATATTATTGCATAACCCTTGCACAAATGACACCAACACAACAGTAAAACATCACTGCAACGTTTGATGCGTCATTTTATATTGCTGTGAATGCATGTGAACTACAGTATATTCGCATGTGAATGTGGGTTACTGATGGTAAGTAGAGTGAGTATGGCTCCTAGAGCAAACATTAAAATATTAATTCAGAAATAAACTTCTGAAAAAAATCTAGTCAATCAGCTTAGACTGCATATTTGTTTGGTGTCTGCAGTGTTTTCTGTTGTTTTGCATTGAAGCTACAAGGCTATCAAGTAGCTAACATGTTATGAAAGCTTCCTGGCTATTAGCATTTGTATTTTACGTTTTAAAATTAGGTTTACCATTTCATTTGGTTGTGCTAATAGTATAGATTTTCGTTTTTGAAAAGGGAGACTAGGTGTAGCTTTAGTTTGTATATATTTTGTAGGTGTAATTCGAAATGGGAATTCTGGTGAATGCTAAGGAGTTTCTCAATGCTAAATTAGCATAAAATTATACTGTTCACCTTTCCACAAAGTTAAAGGCTTTACCTTAAGGCTAGATCAAGTGTTTAATCTCAAAATACCAAGAGTTCCTGATATTTAAAGTTGATGTAGAAAGCATCTACTTTCAGGCTATGATTCCGTGTTCGATAACACTGTGTAATACAAAACCACATGAACACATCTCGGCTGTTCACTATGTAAATTTGATAATAAGCAAATCATTAGCTTAAAGGAACACTACGTAGTATTTTATCATAAAATAACAGCTTCAAAATCATTGTTTAATCCTTCACTGACCCGTAATAGGAAGAATATAACCTCTGTCATTGCTACTCTGGGCTCAGCACTGCAGAAACTGCACTATGTAACTTTTGGAGGAGGGTAAGAAACCACCACCCCCTTCCTTGTTGTTTTCAGTACAGTGCTGTAAAAAGAAACCCAGAAGAGAAAACCCAATCTTACCTATTGTTCCTTTAAAGCTGTGTTTTCTGGATTTTTTTTTTTTCCTATAAAAGTCGAAGCATGAAGCCTGTTTGTGACTGCTTTTACTGTGTTGCTCTGATTCACTGCTTCCCGTACTCCAGTGTTGTGTGCTGTGTTTCTAATACACTTTTGGGTTATAGTGTGAACAGAATTCTACAATCTACACCAGTCAATAAAGCATAACTTGACAACTACTCTTCTGCTTTCGCAGCTAACCTTGATCATCGTTGGATTGGGCACAACTCCAGTAGCAGATGTTGGACAATTTACAGAAAGGACCTTACAGAAGGCTTATGAACTACATGTGTTGGTGAATTTACTCCAGCGTTTCAACACTACACACCCAAGTGCTAAAGGTTAAACTGAATAATGATTTGTGCCTTTTTTACAGAGCTTTTTGGATCTGCCTTAATATGAAAAGTGCCCAAAGATGTCAATATCGCAGTGTGAAATAGTTTAAAAGTATTAAGACACTGTTTTGTCTTGTATTGTTTATATATATATATATGTGTGTGTGTGTGTGTGAGAGAGAGAGAGAGAGAGTGAGTGAGTGAGTGAATTAATTGTGTCTGATTTTGTGCTTGTATGAAAATGTGAGGTAGTTCATCCGGAAATGGTATGACATGTGACGTTCTGAATCTGTATACTCCACAAATCTGTTTCTTTAAGGGAAAAGCCAATAATTGCAAACAGTTCATATTAGCTTTAATTAAAGATGCTTCAGAGAGAGCAAGAGTGTCTGACATTACAGGATGTATTGGGTGGAAAGAAACAGAACATAATCAGTTAATAGATGCAGGCCACTGCACAGTTTATTTTTATGCCTTGCCAATTCATGTCCATTCATAACTAGAACTACCCACAAAGCAGCATGTGTATCTCTGGTTCAGTCTAATTTCTGGTTAAGAGCTATGCATTGAAGCGTATAGAAAAAGGCCACTGATAAATACTGGTTTACAGGACATTGTGACATATTAAAAATATGTATTTGAAAAACTACCTATGTATATAACTTTGCGTTTTCTGTATGCGCATGCCATATGTTGTCATAACTTTATTCTGTAACTAAAAACTGGCCAATCAGACCCTGTGTTTCCACTACAGGTGCAAAAATATGTTCCCTCTCATAACACAGTGACATCGACTGTCCAACAGTGTGTCTCTATTTATACAGTACTGTGTAAAACTAAAGCTCCCCCCAAGTTATTAGTTTTTCAGATGATGTTTCAGAAAATCTTAGATAAAAACATAACCACTTGCATAAAGAAGGGGAAAGTCAAAGAAAGGAAAAGTGAACGACCGGATTTCCAATATTATAAAAGGTTAATCAAGAAACGTGGACCACAAACAATCAAACAAAGTCCTTATAGACCACCACAAATGTCATTATCACATAAACCTTACTTTAAGCTTTCAGAAATAAGGGGGGAAATATATTTCTCTGCATTCTTTCACTGAAAATTGTTGTTCCCAATTTGTTTACGGGCTGTGATCTAGTTATCTAATGCCTATTAAGTCCCACGCAATGGTTCTGAGGTTTTGTGCGTATATTGCTAAAATTAACATTAGTGTACTCAAAATGTAAAGATGACTCTGTCCTGTTGAAGATGAAACCCCTGAAACCCGGTGGTCGGTTCTGTTGGAGGAGGCACATTCAGAGAAAGAAATAGTGCTGGTTTTGAAGTTTAAGAGCAGCTCTGATTTGACGAGAGGCTAAAGCCTGGCCCCTGGGTGAATGAAAACCTCTCTGGATCTCTTTGGTCAGAGGTTGGTCAGTCAGTTTCCGCTTTGTCGCTATAGCAGCAGACCAGAACCTGCTTTCTCACTCCAGCTTTTGGCCGTTGCGCTTGTAGAAGACCACGGTGGCCAGGACCCAGCCGTTGAGCGTTGTCATGACGACGAAACGCAGCAGGACTAAGGCAAGAGAACAGCAAGGATTGTTATTTAACACATAGCTTTTAAAGTGAATACTACTGTGGCCCGCCAGAACGCTCTTACCTCTAGGTTTCTGGCCAAACCATGGCATCATATGCTATTCTTTTATAAAGAATCTCCTCAAAATCACAGAATGTAAACCTTCTACTAGATCAGACCCTGTTAGCACTTCCAGATCAGTGAAAAGTTGCTGGATTTTATGATTTAAACTATAAAGTGAAGTTTAATGGCTGCCTTTCTTGTCTTCAACATTTTCTTCCTCAAAACATAACAGAGAAATGATTGACAGACTAATATGTTCTTATGAATATTTTGCTCTCACCTTTCAGATCCCCAGAGGTAAGAACAGTGGTCAGTATTCGAGCTAAAGACAAAGAGAAATGGGATACAGTGAGATGTTCATGTTCGATGCAGTTTAGATTAGTGTTAACTGACCGTACTGATGACTTACCCATGCAGGTGTAAGTGGACATGGCCCAGGAGAGAGCGCTGACCTGACCTGCGTCCTTAGTCTCCCACAGGCACTGCAACTGAGCAAATCTGCTGGTTGCACTGATGACTGTACAGAGGCTCTGTGTTCAAAACACGCCCCAAGCACAGAGGTTTGTTTTCAGTGATTATGGGGCCATTACATGAACATCTATTAGTCCATAAGTATTAGCAGCCTAACGCTAACTTTCACACTAAAACCTTTCACCTTAAATGGTATGATTTACATTTAGAAGTCCCCACACTGCAAGTATGTCAACATAAATTTTATATAAACATGCGCACACACACAAAGCAATGATTAAGGAAAGTGTCCAAAATATGAATCCCACCCTCCCTATATTTCATATTTCTTTATACAGGGTTGGCCATTTATATGGATACACCTTAATAAAATGGGAATGGTTGGTGATATTAACTTCCTGTTTGTGGCACATTAGTATATGGGAGGGGGGGAAGCTTTTCAAGATGGGTGGTGACCATGGCGGCCATTTTGAAGTCAGACATTTTGGATCCAACTTTTGTTTATTCAATGGGGAGAGGGTCATGTGACACATCAAACTTATTGGGAATTTCACAAGAAAAACATTGGTGTGCTTGGTTTTAACGTAACATTATTCTTTCATTAGTTATTTACAAGTTTCTGAGCACTTATAAAATGTGTTCAAAGTGCTGCCCATTGTGTTGGATTGTCAATGCAACCCTCTTCTCCCACTCTTCACACACTGATAGCAACACCGGAGGAGAAATGCTAGCACAGGCTTCCAGTATCCGTAGTTTCAGTGTAATATAAATGGCCCACCCTGTATTAACTATTCATTTTGAAGAGGGATGTTTTTAGAAAGTATTTCAAATGGGTGATTCATAAAGCAGTAAGAGCTCACCATTGCTGAGTCAATGATCCAGCTCTTCAGGGTGAGGAGCTGCGACCCTCCGACAAAACTGAACAGCTGTCAAGGTCAGTGATGTACATACAGCATACAGAACAAGCAGTGCCACCTCCAGTTCATTCATTCATTCATTCATTCATTCATTATCTGTAACCGCTTATCCAGTTCAGGGTCACGGTGGGTCCAGAGCCTACCTGGAATCATTGGGCACAAGGCGGGAACACACCCTGGAGGGGGCGCCAGTCCTTCCCAGGGCCACACACACACATTTACACCCTTGGACACTTTTGAGTTTTTTGTTGCTCATATCGATGTTGGAATTACATCATATCGACCAAAATTAAGAAATGTATTGTGATATAAACGTTGGCCGTATCGTCCAGCTCCAAGTCAAATTCCTATTTCAAATCATAATCCATACCATCGTTATTAGCGGCAAGCCTTCTGAATATAACATTATTGAAACATGTTTATCCATTTATATTTCTCTTCACTTCTACAGTCATTGTGTAACTATATTACAGACGTGTATAATATGTATAGCCGGTTTAAAATTGGAACAGTACATGGCTGATGGTAACAAGCAGCTTCGCAAGCACTGGCATGCGTGGTCATAGCAGCTGCCAAAAAAAGCTGGAGATCAAAGGAAGGGAAAAAAGGCACAAGGGAAATAGAACTCTGAGCCCTTAAGTTCACTGCATATAATTGCCTGGGCTTTAGCAGAGATTTTGGGATAAATTTAAATGGGCTGTCAGGAAGCATATGTATTTAGTTAGCTTTCCAACTGATGGGTTCGAATGTGAAATAATAATATAAAATGCATAGTTACTTAACGTATGTAGGATTTCTTATTATCTGTAATGTGTAATCAGAGTTGTGTATGGTTTGACAGTGACATGGGGAGCACACTGATAGCCTGAGAGGATATATGAGGCTGTAGACGAGGCTCTGTCTCAGGTTTCCACTGTAGTGGAGGATCAGCAGGAAGAGCACTGTGTCTGGAAGAAACACGATCACTTCATTCTCACTTTCTCTGACTTGTATAATCAGGAAGCAGAGACACATCAAGGATTCGGGGTTTGGATTTACCTTGGGCGATGAGGGCAGGGTACTCCAAGTAAGTTGCAAGTGGATATTCATGGTACATCTCATATGTGGTCAGTACAATATACCTGTAAATACAGGACACTGAATTAAACACAGTATACGGCCAAAAAAAAAGAGCATAACATACCATTTTCATAGTTAACAATAGGCACATTCATTCACTGACTATAGGTAGTGTCAACAAACTTATAGAATGTATATCCAACTGCATACCCTTGCAAACTCGGCTTGCACACAGACACACACTAGTGCTCCAAAATAACACTAATCCACCTGACCTATCCCTGCGTAAATCCCAGCACAGAGTTACGAATGCAAACAGCTGCACTGCTATACTGAGAAGCTGTACTTTCCCCTTACAATGACCAAGACTTTGTGGCAGCGTAACTGGACACCTTGCAATCAAATGTCAAAAGACATGTATAGACCTTTAAGGACAAAAATAGAAAATACAACACATCAGTAAAATATTTAAATGGCAAACTTGTAAATCATAAACGGATTAGTCAAAACATCCCCATGACCTCCTTGTTTCTCCACTCACTGTCCTTACAAGCTCTGCATCTTGTTAGCCCCCTTTCACCCAGTTAGTCTTTGAGACTGACGTGGTGCTGTGAGTGGATCAGACACAGCAGGGCTGCTGGAGTCTCAGCTGCGTTGAGAATAGTCCAAAAAGTAGAATGTCCCCATTAACATTCTGTGACCATTGATGAAAGACTAGAGGTGGGCTACTGCCTGGTTTATATTTGATGCGTCGAGAAAGTCAGGTTCTGTGTGGTTAAAACTGCATCACAACACTCAGAGCGTCTGTGGATCCCGGTGATGTGCGCACACAAAAACATAGACATGGACGCCTGTCAGGAGAATGGAGATTTTGAAGAGAGATTGTTGAGAATAGCATCATGCCTCTGATACGTGCATAACCATGTCTTTGTGTGTGAGGAAGCCACGCCCCTTCCGTCATCATTTGCGCAAAACTTTAAAATTATAATCCAGCCTTAAAGGCGACGTCTATAATTGTAATCAAAAACAATTTATTATATAATTCAGATGTTTCCTCAACATTTCCTGCTCTCCAATCTGTTTGAGAGTTTGAAACTGGTGTAATATGTTTACGAAACACTAGTGTCTGTAAACAAGTAAATAAAAAAAATTGTCTCGGCCCGGTATGCTAGTCTCTCTCTCTCTCTCTCTCTCTCTCTCTCTCTCTCTCTCTCTCTCTTTCTCTCTTAAAAAGCAGGAAATGAGTTGAGGATATTGCTCTATTCCTTCTCCATAGGTGGGTGATGTTGACTCATTTTGCTGTTTTGGATCTCTTAAGGAGGAAGTGTCTCCAAACTCGCTAACAGCAATAATGAATGTATTACAAAACTAAACAATCCAAGTTAAGAATGAGTTTCTCTGGTAATTAAGGTAAGTTAAACCAGCCTCGTTCAAACAAAGGTTGATTTCCCCCCCCCCTCAAACACAACATTCCTCCTTAAAATATGCAGAGATGCTGAACATATACAAATCAGAGAGAACTGCATTTCCCCCACAATTGTAGACTTTCCCTTTAAGAGTGATTAACATACTGCATTTTCATTGTACAGAATTCATTCATTCATTATCTGTAACCCTTATCCAGTTCAGGGTCGCGGTGGGTCCAGAGCCTACCTGGAATCATTGGGCGCAAGGCAGGAATACACCCTGGAGGGAGCGCCAGTTCTTCACAGGGGAACACAAACGCATTCACTCACACACACACACCTACAGACACTTTTTGAGTCACCAATCCACCTACCAACGTGTGTTTTTGGACTGTGGGAGGAAACCCACGCAGACACGGGGAGAACACACCGCACTCCTCACAGACAGTCACCCTGGAGCTGTGTGACTGCGACACTACCTGCTGCGCCACTGTGCTGCCCATTGTACAACATATAACACAAATTTTCCTCCCAATTTAATCCACCAACTGTGGCAGTGAAAACACACACACGCATTAGCGCACTGGGGCAATGAGCCCACACGGACCCGAAGCAATGCTCAGCCACCCCTACACCTGTTGAGCATTTGGGGGTTAGGTGACTTGCTCAAGGGCACTTTAACTGTGGATGTTGAGGGAGGAGAAAGCGCTGACTACAGTATGCTGACTGGAGTGCCTCTCTGTGTTGTTCCAAAGCCTGGCCAAGCAGGTGAACCACAACAAAAACTGTCATTCCATCACAAATGTCCATCCATGATATTGTTAAAAAGACTCGTGGAATCATGTTCCTCATATTTTAGTTATTTGTACTAGTTTTAAATTTAAAAACAAAATCACCCACTGCACCTTTAATGGCAATTATTCATTCATTTATTATCTGTAAACGCTTATCCAGTTCAGGGTCACGGTGGGTCCAGAGCCTACCTGGAATCATTGGGCGCAAGGTGGGAATACACCCTGGAGGGGGCGCCAGTCCTTGACAGGGAAACACATTCACTCACACCTACAGACACTTTGGAGTCGCCAATCCACCTACCAACGTGTGTTTTTTGGACTGTGGGAGGAAACCGGAGCACCCGGAGGAAACCCACGCAGACACGGGGAGAACACACCACACTCCTCACAGAGGAGTCACCCAGAGCGGGAATCGAACCCACAACCTCCAGGCCCCTGGAGCTGTGCAACTGCGACACTACCTGCTGCACCACCGTGCCGCTTAATGGCAATTAATATAAACTAAAATCTGATTTAAATTACCAGCAGATGGCAGCATAACATCACTTTAATATAAACCCATTTATCCAGTAATAGTTTTTACTAACATATATAGTGTATATATAATAGTATAAGAGTAATATATATATATTTTACGACATGTAAGTAGAGGTCAGCCAATGCTTATAACAGCCCTTTTAGCCCCCAGGACGACACCGCCTCCAGCAGCACTTACCCTGAGAGCTCCAGCACTATTGCCCTCACACTGATCCCTTTGGGAGACTTGGTCCGGGTCAGCAGAGCGATCTGCGGCAGTTTGAGCACGGTGCAGGCGAGCAATGTGCTGAGGTTCAGCGAGAACAACACAACGTCTCTGGACATCTTCACAGCTTCAACGTTCATCAAAGACAGTCGCTAAAACCCTGAGTAAATGCCACGAACATTTTACAGAGATAGAGAAACGTTCTGATAACGTTTACGAAGCAGTTAAGAGAAGACAAAAAAAAAAAAAAAACCCACACACACAGAAATGAAGCAGGTTTGACACAGGTTTGAAAAGTGAAGAATGTTTTCAGTGAAACACGAGGCAGTGCTCATAGAGGAACTGCACTAAAGTTATTTATGGAAATGAGAAATACTCGTTTTTATCGCTAGGTGGCGCCATGGCTTTTGCTATCTGTGTTTACTCGACTCTTTTAAGAAGGAAAATCTTATTTTTCAAAATGATAGCTACGTTTCCTAAAGCAACATGACAGAGTTTGAAATTAACAAATAATCACCAATAATAAACACAATTTAATATACTTTGTATGTTGTTTAAGTTCTAAAGTATTACAATTATATATGTGTGTGTGTGTTGGGTTTTTCCTACAATGATATAAGGAGAGTAAAATTTTTCCCCACATTTACTAGTATCTCAAATGAATAACATGGCTGTTTCATAGGATGGAGTTTGCAAAGACACTAAATTAATTAACAGCCAAGCTTATGGCCTGAGAATTTAAAGAAACATTCTTAGTATAAGGGGGGGAGGTGGATGACTACTGACGTGCAGACTGACCAATTAAATGTTTACAGAGAAGGTTATCGACCAATAACGGTAGCTCTACAGTCAGACCGTCCAATCAGAAGATTTTAGGCTCCTTCACCACGCCCCCTTCACACTCAAGCGAACCAATCGGGAGCAGGGGGGGCGGGATTAGTTTGTGAGCGAAACTTCTCGAAGTTCTATGTAAGCTCTAGAAAAACAAAACGGACGTTTGTGAAATTCTGCCCGGACATTTTTTCAAGTCTAAAAAAGAGGACATGTCCGGGTAAAAGAGGACGTGTGGTCACCCTATATAACTTAAATAAATATTGTCTTTTATTCCTAATAAGGCCAAAGTTACTTCTGACTCATATTTTAAATAATGCCTAGTGACCCGCACCAATATCGACAAAAGAGGCAATACATTTGGCTGACTAAGTCTGACTGGACATAATGATTAATGTTGTTTATGTTGTGGCTCATTTCCCCAGAAAAGCTATTAACTAACCTGATGTTTAATCTTTAGCGTGTTTGAGAGCTGCAGCAAGGCCCAGGAGTAAGTTTGTGTGTGTGTGTGTGTGTGTGTGTGAGTATGAGGCATAGAGAGATTTACAGCTCTTGAGGCTTTCATTTGGAGGAGTTACTTATGAAAATTAAACCTTTGTTGTGAGGACTATCATTTTCTGGGCAGCTCCTAACCAGAGTGGACAGAGTTTGACCTTCCTCCAGCTTTGAACTGCTTTCATTTTTTCACTCTATCACATTCACACATTTATTTATTTATTTATTGTGCCGTCGTCAAGCATATGAATGATGATAGGCCAAATTTCATTACAGTAATACACCATAATGTTGTAACCAGACACCTTTACAGGGTGATTTCAGCCCATGACTAGGATATAGTTTGTCATATTTTGTAGTGTTCTGTAACTGACAGTGGCAGTTCCTGAATATTTCAGGCAGAGCATGGTTTGACTTTATGTGATTTAATGTGCACTGAAGTCTACTATAAAATCTTTCTGAAGGAATGGTCATTTCACAGCCCGCTTCCAAAGTGTGCTCTAGAATGCCGTATGTTCACGAGTTTCCATTTTACAGCTGAAATAAACACCCCCTCCTCCACACACACATTTTGTGACCTTCAAGATCTCTATTGGTTGCCAAACTCATTTTAGAAAATGTCAACGTTCTCCCCACCAATCCTTCATTGTCTTTAACACAATATAGTCTTACTGTGTGTGTGTGTGTGTGTGTGCGTGTGTGTGTGTGTGTGTGTGTCCTTCTAGTGCTCACTGGTGCCAAAACAATCACCTGATGGGACAGCAGATGATAGAAAGGAGTTTTATGACCTGTGGACTGAAGGGCCTTTGTTCACATTCAGTCAGTGATATACTGTATGTGTGTGTGTGTGTGTGTGTGTTTGACATGCCATTCTACCTGTTGTATTGTGTCCAGCTGCACAATGTGCTTGGGGACATCGATGGTCTTTATTTGAAGACCAGACAGGATTGATTCTGCTGGAGACATGGAGATCCAACGTAAAGAGACACAAAAAAGGGCTCTGTGTCCCTGCCATGTGCTTGGGTCACAATTTGATTTTACTGTTTGCATTAACAAATGCAGAAGAATGTAGAGAGAACTATGTACACATTACACATTATAGTTTATTTGTCTGTATGTGTTAAGGATGCAAAGTAAATTTAGCTGGGAATTGAAAGTGAAGCTCTGTGGCTTTATGAGTCCTCTCTCTCTCTCTCTCTCTCTCCCAGCAGTAATTAACGGCTTCTGCTCCTCATGAGCCCTGCCACTCATGGCCAGTTTCCTTAATTACACAGTTCCAGAAGTGTGGAGTGTACAGACGGTAGAAACATCAGATGGAGAGAATGTTGTACATAAGCACAGTAAACTACTTGCACAGAAGTTTTATGATGTCAAAAATACATCATAAAATGTATTTTGTGTGTGTGTGTGTGTGTGTGTGTCTGTGTGTGTGTGTGTGTGTGTGTGTGTGTGTGTGTCTGTGTGTGTGTGTGTCTGTGTGTGTGTGTGTGTGTGTGTCTGTGTGTGTGTGTGTCTGTGTGTGTGTGTGTCCATAAAGAGGGGCTTTTAAAAATCAAAAGCATTACTCACACTATTTTATGGTTCAGAGCCTGTATCTAATGTTAAGAAAATGCACTTGTCAAATTAAAAGTCCCTCACTCAGAGTTTGATTGCCTTATACTTACATGTTGATGGAAATGCCCTTAGTCCCCAGGCTGTCCGTCATGAAAACTTTCACTGACAATAAACAGTTTATGACAAATGACATCATTAGTTTGTGGTGTCTGTTGAAAGTAAGGGACATTAAAAGTGTCCTTCACCGACCTGACACCTTCCTCCTTTAATGAACAGGGCCTCAGAATGAGGCAAAACATGGCACTGAGCCACGGAGCCATTAGCGCGCTAACCTTGACCTTCCTTCATAACTCGCTGGCCTTAAAGGAGCACGTTGTTGTTTTTCAACCCACACCTTATTAGCCTAACACCGCTGTTTCCCATTATTTATAGCCAAGCGTTTAGCTTTTGTGAGGAAAACTTCATCCATCTCCCTCAATCGTCCTCTTCTCACTGGCATTAAACACAGGACACTGGGGCAATCAGCTCCATATCTGAAAAAAAACAAAAAACAGTAAAACCTCTTTTTGAAAAGGGGAGGCTTAAAGGCAGTGTTCACAGTTTGAATCAATAAACAAATTTAATAAAACTTTGAAGATCTTTCCTCAACATTTGCTGCTAATAACTGGTCTATTGCGTTTACGAAACCCCAGTATCTGTAAATGGGTAAAAAAAACACTGTGTCTCAGTCCAGTATGCTAGGTTTTGCTCACAGCAGTAAACTTATATTTAGACAACAAACGGATCTCTAAACTTATAAAAAGTGTGAATCAAGGTGAGGATGCTGTTTGATTCCTTGTCTTCATTTCCTGGTGTTGTTTTCACTGCAGCCTTGTAAGCTTATTGTACATATAAATACCCATAGACACGTGATTTTATTATATGTTTTTGACATTGCACACACTACTCCAGCTAATCACAGAGATATTGAATGATCCTCCACTGCTTCATAGCCAAATGCTGGCTTGACACTGAGGGTTGTCACCTTAGGGTTATGTGCAGCTGCTGTGGAACACCTCATTGAATTACATACTGTTTCCACAGTGGGTGTATCTTTAAAGCAACAGTAGGTAGTTTAGGTAGTTTACTTAACTTTAAATTACAGCTTCAAAATCACTGTACTGGTTTACTGACCTGTAATAGGGAGAATAGAGCCTCTGTCGTTGCTACTACAGGCTCAGCACTGCAGAAAATGCACTATATAACTTTTGGAGGAGGGTAGGAAACCACCCCTCCCCGTTCCCCCTTGATTTAAGGACAGTGCCTTAAAAATGAATGAAGCTCTTCAACTGTATTGGGGAATACCAAATCTTACTTAATGTTCCTTTAAAGTAGCTGAATAATAAAGGGTATAAGTGTGTCTCTGTGTAGTGTTTCTATGTCTATGAATGTATTATAATTACCATGAAAATGAGTGCAACCTCTGAATGTAAACAGACCCTTGGCTCGGGTCACTGTCTGTGAAGAGTTTGAGGTGTTCTCCCTGTGTCTCAGTGGGTTTCCTCCCACAATCATATTGGCAGCTGAACTGGGAGTATGAAATTGTCCATAGGTGCGAGTGTGTGAGTGACTGAATGAGTGTGTGATGCCCTGTGTTCCTGCATTGCACACAATGTTTCTGTGTACGCTATAGACCCACCTCAACCCTGATAAGGATGAAGTGGTTACAGAAGGTACATGAATGAATGAATGACATGGGTAAATATATACTGAAGTCTGATTGCGATCACCGTGGCTCTGTTAGTGTCTCACGTACAGAAAGACCTCGGAGTGAAAGAGAGTGCAGTCATTTTCTATTTCCCTCTCTCTGATGTCAGTAAAAGTCAAACCTGGTTCTTATTATTCATCCACATTTAACCACTGGGCTTAGTCGCTTGAAATAAAGGTAGGAATTAAAAATACAGAACTAAAGAAAAGAAAGCAGTATCAGGATCTGTTCTGCCGAGGCTTAGCTTTGGCATTCTCCTGCCTGAGCTTTGCTCCTGCCTCACCTGCCTTACCTTATATAAACCTTGCCATTATCCGCCGACTCGCTCATTTAAATCATAACAGCTGCCATTGTCTCGCGGCGCATTCAAATGGATCTGCACACTTTAATGTGGCCATTAGGCTTGAATATGTTAGTCATTGCCAAGCCGTCTGCGCCGCGCTCTTTACAGACGGGGCCTTTGTGGGGGCTGCTGTGATTGACAGCCATGCGTGAGAATAAACCTAAAATAATTTCCATCATTCAAGCCTCTTTCTGCAGATTTTCTAGTCCTTCAGGAGCACTTTACGGACTGCCAAAGGTTTGTTAACAGCAGGGAAAGGCAAGAACGTATAATTTCAGTCACTGGACGGGAAACCACTCAGGCCTTGATGGATCCATCTTTTATAGAATGCAGAAGGACAAAGCCAGGCTTTCTGAGATTCAGAGAGCTTAGAAGACATATTTATTGCTCAAATATAGCTTGTTGCTGGCTGAAATTTAGCAATTCTTTTGAGTATAATCAGGTAACTGGTCCCCTTTCTCTGTAGTAACTGCTTCTACTCTTTAGGAATGGCCTTAAAGCAATTCTGGAGGAATACTGTTCTCACAGCAAAACTCTGCATCACCCCTCCCCTCATTTGTGTTCATTTAGGAGCTCTGCATCTTTTAAGGTGGAATGGTATGTTTATGTAAGAAGCCGACTGTAGCTTGTACATCGCTGATGTTTAGCTTGTCTCTAAGTTTTTATTCACTGTTTGAATTACCACTGAAACTAATTTGTAACGTGTGTTCTCCCTGTGTCTGCGTGGGTTTCCTCCGGGTGACTGTCTGTGAGGAGTGTGGTGTGTTCTCCCTGTGTCTGCGTGGGTTTCCTCCGGGTGACTGTCTGTGAGGAGTGTGGTGTGTTCTCCCTGTGTCTGCGTGGGTTTCCTCCGGGTGACTGTCTGTGAGGAGTGTGGTGTGTTCTCCCTGTGTCTGCGTGGGTTTCCTCCGGGTGACTGTCTTTGAGGAGTGTGGTGTGTTCTCCCTGTGTCTGCGTGGGTTTCCTCCGGGTGACTGTCTGTGAGGAGTGTGGTGTGTTCTCCCTGTGTCTGCGTGGGTTTCCTCCAGGTGCTCCAGTTTCCTCCCACAGTCCAAAAACACACGTTGGTAGGTGGATTGGTGACTCAAATGTGTCAGTAGGTGTGAGTGAATGGGTGTGTTGCCCTGTGAAGGACTGGTGCCCCCTCCAGGGTGCATTTCCACCTTGCACCCAATGATTCCAGGTAGGCTCTGGACCCACCGCGACCCTGAACTGGATAAGCGGTTACAGATAATGAATGGATGGATGAATGGACTAATTTGTAACTCGAACTGGTCAGTTTTGTAGCACTTTCAGTCTGCGTTTACTTTCACGAGATGGTAGTGGTCTCCTAGTCGCAGCCACAGACGCTTCTCCCACAACTAGACGTAAACACTGTTTTTGATATGACTAAACAGTCCATGAGCACTAAAATATCAAATAATAATATACAATTTGTAGTTAATTTTAAGAGTCATGTGGTTTTATAAACAACTACAATGAACATATGTTGTTTTGCTATATTTATGTTCAAAAACACCCGTAGAAAGGCTAAAATATACTTGACATCTTGGGAGCATCCATGTTTTCTTTTAAACTTCCTAACAAAAACCACATGAACACAACCAAGTCGGGGGAACGAATTGGACCTTGGAGGGATCTACCACTTGACGTGCACCTGAATGTAGCCTGAATGTAGTCAGGATTCTGTCAGTTACATTCTGATTGGCTGTTGTGAATTGTCTGATGTGAATCAAAAATGGCCTCCTTCTTCACATCATGCCAAAGTAGCAGACTTGTGATTTGTCTTTTAGGCATGGCGGTACAATTTATTTTCCTGCAGTAGTAGGTGGTTCTTAACAGCGAAAAACGAGGGATCTCTGTAAACTAATTCAGAGACCAATGAAATTCTGAGTGATTCTGGCACATATTTATCAATTCAGCTTCAGCGAGCAGATGATGTGTTCGAATGATGTAGACCAACGAAACCGGAACAAATGTGTTGATAGGAACCCAGTGAACATTTAGCCATTGATTCAACGTTGAAATAACGTAATGACTGCCGTCTACTCAACGTTCTCTTAAGGTTGAAAATGAAAGTTGAAAAGACGTCCAAACACCGACATTGAAATACGACTATTAGATGTATTTTGTTTACTGGGAGCATGGAAATGTACTGAACCCTACTAATATTAAACACATCACAGGTGGAGGTTCTGAATCTGGGCCCATTCTATTTATATTAATAGAAAAGAGTGTAAATGGCAAAACCTGATCCTCAGTCTGAAGGAATTAAGGAAGAATTAAATAAATAAATGTAGTTAATAATTGTTTCATGAGACCTTTACATTGGTCTATAATGTTAATCCGAGGTGTCCTCCTGTGTTTTATAGGTGTGTATATCAGCATCAATATTGGCAGACAGGTATGTGGATGATATTGGATATCAGCATCGGTCCAGAATTCCCATATCAGTGCATCCCTAGTTTTCATCAGTCAGTTTCTGATTTCTTCTATTTCTTGCACCTTAAGAAAAACCGTGCTGTATTTCGGCTGGTGACACCCACCAACCGGTTGCTGAAAGGCCACAGAGGACAACTGGATTATCAAGAGGTGTCCCCAGTGGAAACTATGTGTCTGCGGCGACACCCGATACCCATCTGCTATATCTGAGACAGAAGGTATTTGAAGAGTGTTGCATGGATGATGTGTTCTTTTTCTTTTAGGCGGTGGTCTTTAGTGTGTGGTGGGAGAGTTTATTTGGCAGCTGTCAGGAGTGTGTATGTGTGTGTGTGTGTTAGAGATGTCTGATGTAGGTTTGCTGTGTGTTTGTGTCCTACTTTAGTGGGTAAAATGAGAATGTGTGTGTGTCTTAATGAATGCCTTCATTTATGAGTGCTTACATATTTGTGTGTGTGTGGATTAAGACAGAGGGGCGTAGGCAGGTGGGGGTTACTGATTGTTCGCTATTAGCAGTGACCACTCATCTGTCCACCCACATGCCAGCTCAGTGCTGTATCTCGGATTTCAGCCGTCAACTTACATATATACGGGAACACACACACACACACATTCACATTCTAGAGAGGCTTTTCAACCTGCAAACATAAAAAAAGAGGTATTGATGGGGAATTGGGCCCTCCTCTGCTCTTCAGGAAAGGCTTTACAGTTCATGCTGTAACTTTCCTGTGACGATCAGATGGCGTTCAGTGAGGATTGCTACTGATTTTGGATTAGTCCTGGATCACAAACACCACTCTCACTCATCCCAGAGGTACTGGTTGGAGCGCAATCACTTCAGAGAATGCTATTACACTGTTTATTCCTGTATGGCACATGCTTGGCACTGAGCATGGTGACCTTAGGCTCATGTGCTCTGTTTTCTAGGAAGACTGTATAAGCTGTGTGTTCGTACCTGGATATGAGGTGTCTTCAGACTTTGGACATACAGCCAAGTCTTTACAAAATACTATGTCAATATGTTGATATCCAGGAAAATAACATCTTTCGTTGGGTAGTCAATGTCACGCCCATATAAGGACGTCCCGGTCTAAGCCTGTTTACTCTTCAGGAAGTGTTAGGGCAGGTTTGATACTGCTATTTAAATATGAGAAGATGACCATAAACATATTCTACTTATCTACATATGTTAGGTAAGGCACATGCTTTAAAAGTTTGGATAAAAGGGAAACCCAATACAGCGCTTCAGGGATATATGCTTCAGGGACTGTGGGAAGAAACCAGAGCACCCAGAGGAACCCCACGCAGACACAGGGAGAAAACACCACACTCCTCACAGACAGTCACCTGGAGGAAACCCACGCAGACACAGGGAGAACACACCACACTCCTCACAGACAGTCACCTGGAGGAAACCCACACGGACACTGGGAGAACCCACCACACTCCTCACAGACAGTCACCTGGAGGAAACCCACGCAGACACAGGGAGAACACACCACACTCCTCACAGACAGTCACCCGGAGGAAACCCATGCGGACACAGGGAGAACACACCACACTCCTCACAGACAGTCACCCGGAGGAAACCCACGCAGACACAGTGAGAACACACCACACTCCTCACAGACAGTCACCTGGAGGAAACCCACGCAGACACAGTGAGAACACACCACACTCCTCACAGACAGTCACCCGGAGGAAACCCACGCAGACACAGGGAGAACACACCACACTCCTCACAGACAGTCACCCGGAGGAAACCCACGCGGACACAGGGAGAACACACCACACTCCTCACAGACAGTCACCCGGAGGAAACCCACGCGGACACAGGGAGAACACACCACACTCCTCACAGACAGTCACCCGGAGGAAACCCACGCGGACACAGGGAGAACACACCACACTCCTCACAGACAGTCACCCGGAGGAAACCCACGCAGACACAGGGAGAACACACCACACTCCTCACAGACAGTCACCCGGAGGAAACCCACGCAGACACAGGGAGAACACACCACACTCCTCACAGACAGTCACCCGGAGGAAACCCACGCAGACACAGGGAGAACACACCACACTCCTCACAGACAGTCACCCGGAGGAAACTCACACAGACACAGGGAGAACACACCACACTCCTCATAGACAGTCACCCGGAGCGGGACTCGAACCCGTGACAAACTCATTTATATCTCAAATTGTTTTGTTTCATAGCACTTTCGGTTTGTGTTTACTTTCATGAAGTTAGCCATCTGCTGAGTTTAGAGTCTGTTTCAAAATCCAAAACAGCAAAAATATGTAAATATTACCCACTTGTGGAGTAGGAATAAAGCAAAATCTTTTTTTTTATTTTATTTTCAAAATGTTCTATGTCATGAACAGAGAAAGAAAAAGCCTGGCATGTCTGGCTGAGCCACTTTGTTTTTTTTTACTCATTTACAGACGTGTCTAATGACTGATTTCCAGCATGCAAAGAGACAGGAGATCAGTAAATAGTGAGGAAACTTCAGACATCAGAACGTTGCCTTTAATCCAAACCATTTTTTTCATCATCTTTAAAACATCTTGAGCTTGAGGCCTTATTTTTTTTTTTGTTAGAAAACTAGTGAAATGTAAGTGCAAATTTGAAGATATATGTCTTCAAAAATCAATGAGGTGGTAAACGTGAATAAATATGCCCACCCATGCATGAAGGAACGCTCAGAACTCACATTCACTCAGATTCTGTCTACATTTGTCACACAGGGACTGACAAATGGTCAAACCCTGAGGAATGCTCAAAGCCTTTAAAGAGTGCATGCACACACACACACACACACACACATAGACATACACCCACACCCGAATCCAAATTCAAACCAAAAGCTTTAGAAAGTACAGGATGCAAGGTCTAAAGAGTGATTAACAGCTTTTAAACATCAACCATTAGTGTGAGTAGCTGCATTTACACTCACCAGTTACACTGAGGCTGCAGTAATTAAACAACTACTATTTAATGAGTGTAAGCTTCACTTCTTTACAGCAGACTTTAGCAAATGGCTTCAGACGATTTACAAATTGCCTCAGAACAAATGACCTCCAAAAGGGGTCAGGAGACCAAGGTTGAATAGTCAATGAAAGGCTGTTCCCTCGGGAGAATCAAGGGAATGATGTAGCGCACGTGCACACACACACACACACACACACACACTAATGCACACAGGTAAAACGAAAAACATCCATTCATTCATTCATTGTCTGTAATCGCTTATTCAGCTCAGGGTCACGGTGGGTCCGGAGCCGACCCGGAATCACCGAGGGCAATCAGATTAAAATCAGGCTTTTTAAATAATAAGAGTCCAAAAGAGACAGCTGTGCTTTATTCGGTTTATAATGTGTTGTTCACATTATATATATTAAAACGTGTTGTTCAGATTATATTATGAAGTCACTGGCAGTGGATCAAAATATTGACAGAATATTGATCTCTTGAAATGCTAATTGACTTCATTGGGATTTTTGGACACTATGTTTAGAAAAGGTAAGTAATTATTAACGTAATAACGTTAATACAATGCACCAATTCACGACTGTGACACAGAAATCATTATTTTAACTGAATGATACATAACCAAGAAGTCACTTCTCCACGAAACAAACAAAGAGCACGTTTCTTATATGGTATCTTTTCAGGAGAAAGCCACTGTGATCAATTTTAATGCAAAGACATTTTATTCGGAGTCTGTTTTCAGTTCAGCTTCAAATAGCAGATGATGTGTTTAACGATGTGGAAAAATGAAAAGTGAAAAACCGTGTTGAAAGGAACATGGAAATCTTATAGTAACTCACAGGGGGCTGAAGACTGGGCGATCATAATACAAATAATAAACACATGACAGAGTGGAGGTCCTGGATCTGGACCCATTCTATTTATATTAGTTTGAGTGTAAAGGCAAAACCCGATCCTCAGTCTGAAGCCCTTGTTGCTCTCGGAGGTTAAATACAGTCCACTGTTAGTGCGTATAAACGGAGAAGTGTATTCCTCAAGCGCTGCTTGTCCAAATGCTTCCAGTTCAGTTCAGTGTATTCAAAGTTTCAAATACAAATTCAGTTTTTTATTCACACAGATACAACCTTTTTACAACAGCCATTGTCACAGAGAAGTCGTACAGAAAGACATTCCCAGCCCCATAAAAAAAAAAAAACAAACACTGAGAAGAACCAAGACTTAAAGGCCTTCCTCCTCTGGGACGCACCGTATAGAGTTCAAAGGATGGTTTGGCAAAAAATGCAGTTTATCACTTTACTCCAGAGGTACCCACGACAGGTCTGACATCAAAATCGCACTGAAACTATGAAGATAACATTGATAAGAAAATAATACTGAAACTCAATAGCTATTCCTGCCGTCCCCTAATTCCGGCCACTGCCGTATGTGGTGCAGTTCCGCTCTCTCTCTTCACCAATTGCATTGGGTAAAACAATAAAACATAAGTTCAAGCCTTAGTAGGACATTAAAACATCAGTCTTGCAAGAAATCACATATCTAAACAATATTTAAGTGTCTCTAACAGTGTTGTAATTCTTTGTGTGCAAAACTGCATGTGGAACACAACACATTTCCATTTTGCGACAGATATTTACCTCAGTGTAAAAGTTAGCTTAGTGGTTAGCATCCATTTCTCTGAGGGGAAAATCTACCGCCACTGTAGTCCTTACATGTAGAGTACGGATAACAACACAGGACAAACGTAATCTCATTGTGAACCTCTCAAAACCACTGAATGTGGTAGTAACTGTCTCATTTGACTGTCACAAGCAGGGGAGGTGGCCGAAGTTAGGGGGCGCTAATAATCTTAGCAGCATTAGCACCTACTTAAACAAAAGCGTTTTTATCTAAAACCATAATTTCTTTCAAAGTCAAGCAAGTCTTGGACTTTAATCTACACACATATGACTCTTGAAAAATGTTGATTTGAGTGAGTAAAGTACTATAAACTATTTATTTACAGTTAGCTAAGATTTCCAATATTGTAATTAAAGTGGCCGGAACTTGAGGTAACTACGCTACACATCTCCAAAACTTCTCTCAACCCAAACAAACCCAGTATGAGCTCCAATTTATTTCTTAAAATTCATCGATTATTTTAAGGTCACCAAGTGAGCTCCAGTCCACTGGTGGTGCTGTTTCACTACATACACTCCAACTGTCTATTGACCTGAAGAAGTGCTGCAGACACAGTGCAGTAAACTGTCTGAGCATAAAAACAGCTGTTGGGGTTTAGGTGTTAGCCCTAGCATTACATAAGCACCAAACACTGCAGTTTTTAATGTTTTAGAGATTAGAACTGTGGTTAGGGTTATGCTTAAAGTTAAAGGATTAGTGTTAATTTAATTTGTGTTAGTGTTAATGTAAAACCAGCAAAAATGCTACAACTTCTAAACATTTTGTAGCTTTAGAGTTAGGTTTAAGGTTAAATTTGGGGATGGGTTTAGGGTTAAGTGAAGTTTTAAGGCTGTTTTTTTTCCTTTGTTGCAAGAAATTCACAAACATCCACAAATATTTTATTACACATTGTATGAACCCAGGGAATGATATTTTATTAAAATATGTACAAAATCATCTTGAGGGACCTGAACAAACCACATACAAGGCTTGATCATAGCCATCCTCCTCCAGTAGTTACATAGTGCATTTTCTCCTGTGCTGAGCCCGGAGTTCTCCCTGTTACAGGTCAGTGGAGCATCACTGTGATTTTAAAGCTGTAACTTTGAGGGGAAAATACTGTTTATTTTATATATTATTGTTTTTAATCATCCTACATCAGTCACTGACCTCATTAATATTCTCACAGGTGAGTGCCATCAGATCCACACAGCAATGTTCCAACAAACAGCTGTAGGAGAGGAAAGGTTTGACTGTGCAGCTTTCTATGAGTCACTGTGGGGGCCTGTATCTATCCAAAGTGCCCACATGCCAGGGCCACAGTTGGCACGTTAAGCTGAGCAGCTCTGGGAGGGGTCCTGGAGTAAGGGGATGTGTGTGCAGCTGTGAGAGACATGCTCTGGCCCACGACCCCTGGCCCCCTGAGACACTTCCTCCTCCTCCACCACCTCCTCGTCCCCCCCTCCCCCTTCTCTCTCCTCTTCTCTGGAGCGCAGGGCCAGAAGCTGGATCTGGTGCTTGGCGGCGCTCTCGAGAGCGCGCTGCTTGTTGTAGAAGGTGACGAAGTTGTTGATGATGGGGTGGATGGGCAGCGCGATGGCGACCACGCCGCACAGGAAGCTGACCGCGGCGTTGCAGCGACCCAGGGTGGTCTTGGGATAAACGTCGCCGTAGCCCACCGTCGTCATGGTGATAACCGCCCACCAGAAGGACTGCGGCACGCTCGTGAACATGGTCTCCGGGTGTCCGCGCTCCACGGTGTAGGCGAGCGCGGCGAACAGGAAAATGCCCACTCCCATGTAGGTGAGGAGTAGCCCCAGCTCCTTGGCGCTGCTGCCCAGCGCGTGCGTGAGCGTGCGCAGCCCCGACGAGTGCCGCGCCAGCTTCAGCACGCGCGCCACGCGCAGCACGCGCAGCGCCTGCACGCACTGCTGCGCGTCGGCCAGCTCGCGCGCGCCCACGTGCGCCAGCGCCAGAAGCAGGTAGAAGGGCACGATGGCCAGTACGTCCACCACGTTCATGAAGGAGAGAACGAAGCGTGCGCGGTCAGGCGCCGCCGCCAGACGCAGCACGTACTCCGCCGTGAACCACGCCATGCACACCGTCTCCACGAGCTCGAGCGCGCCGTCGCAGCACGCGTGCAACTCGGGCACGGTTCCCGCGCACATGGCCGCCGACGAAAGCATGACGAATAGGAAGGAGGCCCAGGCCACTACGCGCGCGCCCAGCGACGACTCGGGCTTCTCCATCAGCCGCCAGAGGAACGCTCGACACCGGGACCACACGCTCCCTCCTCCTCCTCCTTCTTCCTCTCCCTCCGTGCGCGCGAGCATCGCCCGCACTTTCTCATCGATCTCCTCCAGCTCGTCGCGCGCCTCGCTCACGCAGCCCTGGCAGCACTCGTCCAGGAACTCGGCGTCCACGCGCCAGAAGTCCATCTCCTGCATGAAGCACACAGGGCACGTGCCCCGCCTCATGTGCACCTCGCCGTAGTAGTACGCCTCCACGATGCAGCGGAAAGCGTCCGGGTCCCGGTCGAAGAAGAACTCGCCGCTCGCGGGGTCGTAGTCGTCGCACAGCTCTGCCGCTTCGTCCGGAGAGCGCGCGGCCAGTTCACCCAGGCGCGTGTCGGGCAGGCGCTTGAGCGCGTCTGCGTGCAGCGTCTGCTTCACGCCGCCTACGTTCACGACCAGCTCCGCGTCCTCGCTCGCCTCGGAGCCGCTCCAGTCCGCCGCGTAACGAGTCCTCAGCGGAGCCCACATCTCCACCCCGCGCGCCCGGACTGTCCACGGACTATCAGCGCTCAGCCGCCGAGAAATAGCTGAGGGGCAGAGGAGCGTTGCTGGAGAAATACGGGGGTCTATCCATGATGAGGATGACGATGATGAAGAGCTTGAAAGGAAAGTGTCAGAGGCAGTGGACTGGCCACGAAGTGAGAGAGAACAGGGGGAGGAGCAACAAGTTTTGCGGTCCAATGAGATCAGGCCATTTTCCCCCACAGTATTAAGCTGTTAGCATTATAATGCTACATACTCGATCAGCCAAACATTAAAGCAAACTCCTTGTTTCTACACTCACTGCCCATTTTATCACCTCCACTCCTAATAAAGGAGCACTTTGTAGTTCTGAAATTACAGACTGTAGTCCACCTGTTGCTGTGCATACTTATTTACCCCCCTTTCACCATTATCCTCAATGACTAGCACCCCCACAGAGCAGGTACGATTCGGGTGGTGGATCATTCTCAGACCTGCAGTGACACTGAAGGGGTGGTGGTGTAGCTGATACTAATGGATCAGACACACGATAGGTCCACCTTGTAGATGTAAAGTCAGAACCAGTACGGTTTGTGTTGGTCGTCCTCTAGTCCTACATCAGTGGACACAGGACGCTGTTGGCTGGTTATTTTTAGCAGGCGAACTATTCTCAGGCCAGCAGTGACTCAGAGGGCTTTAAAAACTCTACAAGCACTGCTATGTCTGATCCACTTGTACCAGCCCAAAACACAATAACAAACCACCACCACGTCAGTGCCACTGCAGCAGTGAGAATGACCCACTAAGCCAAATAATGCCGTACCTGTGGTGGTTCTGTGGGGGTCTCGATAAGTGAATAACACGATGAAAGAGGACTAACAATCTACGCAGAGCAACAGACGGACAACTGTCTGTAATTGTAGAAATGCAAAATTGTTATATGGTCACTGGAGGTGATGAAATAGACAATAAGTGTAGAAACAACAAGGCCATTTTAAGGTTTTGGCAGATTTGTTTACTCTGTATACATGTCGAATATTTTGTAGACACTCCTTTTAATCACAGTAGCCCCCCTTTGTGAAGACAGACATTAAATTGTGTACCAAGCTCCATAGTTCCACTGTGCAGTCTTCACAGAAGTGTATGAAGTGTAAGTCTGCCCTCTGAAGCAGCTGTACATAAGCCTAATGTCACCATACTCAATACCAAGTGTCAGCTAGAGGGGTGTACTGAGCTGTGGATGAGTTAAACTGTGTTTGGAGCAACATCCAATGTGTTTGGCATGAGTTGGAGTGGTGTTTGTCTGCCTTTATTGATGTTCTTGTGGCTGAATACAATCCAATCCCAATTGAAATGTTATAATATCTAGTTTTAAATACTTCAAGGAGAATAGGGGCTACTGCAGGATATGGGGACAGACATCCCCTTCATTTCATAAGAAACGTTGGATGTACATTATTTCACAAACTTTGTGGCATATACTATTATTTACTGTAAATATTCACACTGCTTCTTTTTTTAAAGTGTTACTCTTCAACATAAAAGAGCAGAGACAATCCAGTATCTGTGTTGACTGTTTATATTTCGTTACTGAGATGTTTTAACACGTGGAAGTGTCTCCCTCTAGCGGCCGACGGTGCAAAGCAAACAGTGGAAATTTCCAATACTAGCCTTGTTAGTTTCCCTGCTCTGCTACTCCGTTTCTCAAGCTGACTTCATGCACGACAAACACACACAGGATTGGGTTCAGCCCAGTTTTATATCCTTTATACAGCAGACACCCTCTTAATGCAGCATACCAGACATCTGCCAGGAACAAAAAGAGACACCTGGATCATGCAGATCATTCGATACACTGTGATTACAATACAGAGAACTTCAGCTTAAACAAATATATATATGATTTCCACACATACAAAGTCTTACACATTTAGTGAGTTTTATTCTTCTGATCTGGTGAAGAAGTCATCTGCATCAACCGTGTGGGTGGAATCTCCAGTTCAGTATTGATCTATCGGGAAACAGCGCTGATTTAGAGAAAGTCCAGCAAACAATGCATCTGACACTCATATATTGTCTTACACGCATCAAACAATGTCTTTTACAAATCTCACACAGAGGACAGTTGACAAAGTGAGCATTGTTATTTGTCGTAGGGTTTTGTAGGTACAAGTTCAAATCACAAGAGCTGGTACCATGGATAAACACACACCTTTGAGTTGAGATACTGATGCAGGAGCGTCTTGAGCTCTGAGTTTTGCTGTTTGAGACGCTGTGTATCAGTCAGAAGCTTGGATCTCTCTGTCAGCACCGTACTGTGAAAAGACTTCTATTCATTAAACAAGACAGCAACAACATTGAAATCTTTTAAAACTCAGTGAAAATAACTAGAAATAATGGTCTCTGGATTTGATGTGATTTCACTGGAATTGGCAGGTTTTATCAGACACTCAGAAGAGATTTTCTGACTCACTGGTACTTCTTGAGAGCAGCTTCCAGAGCATTCCACACTTTGAGTTTGGACTCTGGGATGACGTCAGCGAAGCTCTCCCAGTACGCAGCGTCCTGAGAGTCGTCTCTCTCCTCCAGTGCCAGCACACTGCTCTGCTGCCAGGAGTGGCCAACTCTGTCACACAGCAATTAGAGTCGAGGTTAAATGCTGCTCACATAGGTGTACACTAGTGCGTGCCTTTAATTATATGCATTTCCCACATGGTGGGATATAACACATTATATGACATTAAGATAAAAACCCACACAGACACAGGGAGAACACACCACACTCCTCACAGACAGTCACTCGGAGGAAACCCACGCGGACACAGGGAGAACACACCACACTCCTCACAGACAGTCACCCGGAGGAAACCCACGCAGACACAGAGAGAACACACCACACTCCTCACAGACAGTCACCCGGAGGAAACCCACGCAGACACAGAGAGAACACACCACACTCCTCACAGACAGTCACCCGGAGGAAACCCACGCGGACACAGGGAGAGCACACCACACTCCTCACAGACAGTCACCCGGAGGAAACCCACGCGGACACAGGGAGAGCACACCACACTCCTCACAGACAGTCACCCAGAGGGGGACTCGAACCCACAACCTCCAGGTCCCTGGAGCTCTGTGACTGTGACACCTACCTGCTGCACCACCGTGCTGCCCTAACCCTGTCTAATAACCACAAATTGCATGGCACCAGCTTTATTAATAATACAAAAGTTTGATTACAACATTTCATCATCCAGGTCTAAAACAAGCACGTCTTTCACAGTCACATACTTAGACCTGCAGTACTGGGCTGTGAAGGCTCGTAGAGCTCCCAGGACCTCGTTTGGGTGGATAAGATCAGAATCATTCTCAGCCGTTTCTTCATTACTCACTGAAATGTCCTCCTAGAAAACAACAGTTGAGGACAAAAATTAGACTATACAGTATATAACTAGATGAGATCACAAAACAATATATTAACAGTGAGTTAGTACTAAATCCAGCAAATAGATCTTCTCACACTTGCCTGATTCTTCTGCTTTTTATATTTCATAAAGAACTCTGCCATTTTATAAACGTCCTCTTCATTCTCAATCCCCATTGCCTGAAATCAGATGCAAGACATTAAGTGTTCGGAATAGTTTTGAACTTGGTAGTGGCCTTTAACCATGAGTTCTAAGTGAAGGTGTAACTCTGAGGAAGCAGCAGCTTGGCATTACTCACGGAAAAGATGGAGTCCAGTTTCATAAGAGACTTCTCGTTCTTCTCCAGAGGAGACAGCAGCTTCAGGAGCTTACTCTCTATTAGAAAGCCCTAAGAGACAAAAAACAAAACAGAACAGACAGAACATTGTCACACCACCCTCAAAAAACTAAGTCTCAAGTAATTTGTTTTCAGAGTCGGGGGAAAAAAGAAAACAAAACCTGGACATCATTTCTGTTTTGACTAGAAATAAACTACAAAACAGTGGCTTCTGGCCATTGCAGCATACAGTGTTTCACCTCACATACACAAAGCAAACAAACACACTCCTCACCGTCTCATCGCATAGCAACTGCAGCAGTCTCTTCACAGTCTTACGGTCCACTCCTGTGCCCTCTGGTCCTGTAGAGCCCTCATGTGTGCTTCCCTCTCTCTCTCCTTCTGTCTCTCCCTGCTCGTCCATTCCTCCAAAAGCTTGTGCCGCAACCAGTTGTGCTGACTTCTGGGCTTGGAGCTGTGGCTGGATGGGACCAGAGTGCTCCATGAAGGGCAGCGGAGGAGAGACCCAGTCCAGGCCCAGCTGCTGCTCATGGATCAGTCGATCTGTTTCCAGAGCCCTTTGCACCAGAGTTTTGGCCTCTGCCTCGTTCATTAGCCACACCTCCTTGAATCGCTTTGCATCAACTGCTGCAAAATGCCTTCACACAAACACACACACACATTTAATTGCAACACTGAGCATGAAATTATGTAAGGGTAGAGCACACTGTAGTTTGGGAAAGAACCATAACTTAATAAATGTACATGAGTTAAAAGACAGTGATATATTTATGCCCCCTCCAGGGTGTATTCCTGCCTTGCGCCCAATGATTCCAGGTAGGCTCTGAACCCACCGCGACCCTGAACTGGATAAGTGCTTACAGATAATGAATGAATGAATGAATGATATATTTATTAACATGGAATATTGCTACATCGGGCGGCATGGTGGCGCAGCAGGTAGGTGTCGCAGTCACACAGCTCCAGGGACCTGGAGGTTGTGGGTTCGAGTCCCGCTCCAGGTGACTGTCTGTTAGGAGATTGGTGTGATCTCCCTGTGTCTGCGTGGGTTTCCTCCGGGTGACTGTCTGTGAGGAGTGTGGTGTGTTCTCTCTGTGTCTGCGTGGGTTTCCTCCGGGTGACTGTCTGTGAGGAGTGTGGTGTGTTCTCCCTGTGTCCGTGTGGGTTTCCTCCAGGTGACTGTCTGTGAGGAGTGTGGTGTGTTCTCCCTGTGTCCGCGTGGGTTTCCTCCAGGTGACTGTCTGTGAGGAGTGTGGTGGGTTCTCCCTGTGTCTGTGTGGGTTTCCTCCAGGTGACTGTGTGTGAGAAGATTGGTGTGTTCTCCCTGTGTCCGTGTGGGTTTCCTCAAGGTGACTGTCTGTGAGGAGTGTGGTGTGTTCTCCCTGTGTCTGCGTGGGTTTCTTCCAGGTGACTGTCTGTGAGGAGTGTGGTGTGTTCTCCCTGTGTCCGTGTGGGTTTCCTCCAGGTGACTGTCTGTGAGGAGTGTGGTGTGTTCTCCCTGTGTCCGCGTGGGTTTCCTCCAGGTGACTGTCTGTGAGGAGTGTGGTGTGTTCTCCCAGTGTCCGTGTGGGTTTCCTCCAGGTGACTGTCTGTGAGGAGTGTGGTGTGTTTCCCTGTGTCTGCGTGGGGTTCCTCCGGGTGACTGTCTGTGAGGAGTGTGGTGTGTTCTCCCTGTGTCTGCGTGGGGTTCCTCTGGGTGCTCTGGTTTCTTCCCACAGTCCAAAAACACACGTTTGTAGGTGGATTGGCGACTCAAAAGTGTCCATAGGTGTGAGTGAATGTGTGTGTGTGTGTTGTCCTGTGAAGCACTGGCGCCCCCTCCAGGGTGTGTTCCTGCCTTGCGCCCAATGATTCCAGGTAGGCTCTGGACCCACTCTTTTTGTTGCCTGAAACCTAAGATATTGTTTGTTTTTTTTACCTAGTGTTTGACCTAAAACTCTAAACACAACAACAGTTATTAGGAAAAGGTACACAGAGGGTTGTGTATGGGACATTACTGATCAACATTACTTAGAAAACACAAAACACATGTCTGGTGATTTCATTAATTTGTGTTTACCTGATTTTTTTCTGCATGTCTTTATATTGCTGCAGGACACGCTTGTAGTCATCAGTCAGTGACTGGTTCTCCTCGTGAGACTGGGTCTCCTGACTGGCACATTTTATCTTCAAGTTGTTGACAGCATCCTGTAATCTAGAAAGAATAGACAGAACTCTAAATTAAAGCAACAGTCAGTGATATTTACACCAAAATTTAGCAAACAAAGTTTCCATCCTTCCATTCATTATCTGTAAGCGCTTATCCAGTTCAGGGTCGCGGTGGGTCCAGAGCCTACCTGGAATCATTGGGCGCAAGGCAGGAATACACCCTGGAGGGGGCGCCAGTCCTTCACAGGGCAACACACACACACACATTCACTCACACGTACGGACACTTTTGAGTCGCCAATCCACCTACCAGTGTGTGTTTTTGGACTGTGGGAGGAAAACGGAGCACCCGGAGGAAACCCACACAGACACAGGGAGAACACACCACACTCCTCACAGACAGTCAACCATAGCGTGATTCGAACCCAGGTCCCTGGAGGTTGTGTGACTGCGACACCTACCTGCTGCACCACCGTGCCGCCTCCAAACAAAGTTTTTAATTTACAAAAATACATCTCTCATAGGGCGGCATGGTGGCGCAGCAGGTAGTGTCGCAGTCACACAGCTCCAGGGGCCTGGAGGTTGTGGGTTCGATTCCCGCTCCGGGTGACTGTCTGTGAGGAGTTGGTGTGTTCTCCCCGTGTCTGCGTGGGTTTCCTCCGGGTACTCCGGTTTCCTCCCACAGTCCAAAAACACACGTTGCAGGTGGATTGGTGACTCGAAAGCGGCCGTAGGTGTGAGTGTGTGAGTGAATGTGTGTGTGTCTGTGTTGCCCTGTGAAGGACTGGCGACCCCTCCAGGGTGTATTCCCGCCTTGCGCCCGATGATTCCAGGTAGGCTCTGGACCCCCCGCGACCCTAAATTGGATAAGCGGTTACAGATAATGGATGAATGGATGGACATCTCCCATAAAAAAGTTTTAAATTGCTTTGTAGTCCCAGAATGAACCAGTTTAAGATCCATAGAGCAGGTTAACCATGTTTATAATAGGGTCACTACAGAATCTCTGATACATCCAGGCTACGAATGTCAATATAATGAATTGTCATTTATAATCTGTAGAAGAATTACTGGGGAATAATAGCGGATGGTGCATTTAAGCATGAAAAAATTTGCTATATGCGTTAACACTTCAAGCCAGAGCAATTCTGACACATTCTGGAAGTGCTTAGGAGAATGCTAACTGTAACAGCACCTTGTGATCTTTCTCTTCTGCTGTGATTTAGTGATGGTGTTCTCCTCATCACATTTCTTCAGCACCTGGTAGGTGTATTCTAGCTTCTCTTGATTAAGATGGTTGGTTGCCTTCATCTGCTGCAGCTGTTGTTGTAGGGTCTAGACACGAACAAAAGAATACACAGTAAATCTAAGACAATTTAGCTCTTTAGATATCATATATCCTTCAGCATTTGTGTCACATGACCCTCTTCCCATTGAAAAAACAAAAGTTGGATTCAAAATGGCCAACTTCAAAATGGTTACCACCCATCTTGAAATGTTTCCCCCCTCCCATATACTAATGTGCCACAAACAGGAAGTTAATATCACTAACCATTCCCATTGTATTAAGGTGTATCCATATAAATGGCCCACCCTGTATTAAGTATCCTGTTCTGTAGCAGTGGTACTGAAGTGTAGTGTAGTGCACCTGTACATCGGTCTCCATTTTGAATTTAATCATGTTGTACTCTACTGTATCCTCCACTCTCAGCCGCTGCAGCAGAACTTCATACTCCTCCACCTGCTTCATCCTCTGCAGCAGGTGATCTAGCTGCTCACACACACACACACAAACACACACACACACACAAAGGGCTGGGCAATTTTGTTTAAATCTCCAGGATTTTCTCAAACAATCCCGTCACAAAGACTGTTAATGACAATTAAAAGCTTAAAGCCTTTGTCCTCTTTCACCCGTTTACCTCTTTGTCGCTTCGTTCTTTCCTCTGCTGCTTCCATTCCTCTCTGATACCTGTGAGCAATGTCTTCTGCTCATCATCAAATGAATTCTGTATGCCATAAAAAAACAAGGTGAGCTGTATAACTAGATTTGATGCGTGTTGTATATGAATAAACTAAACTATCATTGAAAAGATTGCAATCGCTAATTTGAAAAGCAAAAATTGCTCAATAAAAATTACAGAATATTATGAATGTATACCCTGTTTTAGATGTAAGCCAAGTTACTAAATGTATGGATAAAACTGAGTGGTGGCTGTTTGTGTTGTTGGACTGTGGGCAGCAGAGGGCAGTACCACACCTCGATTTGGTCCAGCTCCTCTCTGTAGGACTTAATCAGAGAAGTGACCTGGTTCTGCATCCTCTCAATCATGAGGTCCACATCTTCTGCCTGCTTCTTCAGGTCTTTCACATAGCGATCATCGCTTATTTTCAGCTCCTGCACACACAGGTATACACCTATATTTTTATAACTTGTCTGACAATGAGGTCTCACATACAGTATATCCTATATATATTATATATAGCCTCCAGACAAAAGCCCCCATCAGGACTATTATAGACAGGACTATTTTATTTAATCCTTACACTGTGCCTTATTTTTCCCAGATGCTCCTACATAATCAGGTCTTGAAAAGGAAAGAGGAAATATGTCGCCTGCTCATATGTGTTCACCTGCTGCAGTTCACCGATGAGTTTGTTTTTGTTCTCAATCAGTACAGCACAGAGCTGCTGCTGACCACCGAGAGCATCTCTCAGGTCCTGTGGAATCTCCTTTGCTTTGGCCACGGTCCACTTTCGTGTGATCTCCTCAAACTTCTCCAAGCTGGATTTCGCCTCATTTTCCAGCTTCTCAATCCTGCAGAGCATCAGCACAAGTGTGTGACCATGGGGTAACAATAAACGAAATGAGTGTTATATGAGCTGTTATATGTCTTTGTGTGTGTATATTGGTAGACCTTAATCTGCGGGCTTCCTCCAGCTCTGCTCTCCTCTTTGACTCTCTGGCATCTGCTGCCACCAGGATGTTAGTCACCAACTCTGTGCCATCGGTTTGTAATTTAATCAGTCGCTGCAGAGGGGACAGATGCAGAATATAGCAGATACATGCAGGAATTCAAGCAAAGCCTTTATGGTTAAAAAGTGGTCTGTATAAAACAGCTTCACAGAAGTACTGAGGTTAATATAGTGGACAGTTATATCACTATTACTTTTTCACTTTGCTCCACTTGTATCTCACTTGTACGAGCTTCTTCTTTAATATCCTCCGTCTCCTGGGAATCATCTCCAAGTTCTTGTCTTGAAGGAAAATCAAGTATTAAAAGAGTTAATCTAAGGAAGAAATAATAACTTTAAATAAACAGAAAAGGTCAATCATGTAAATCTGTAAGTTCAGGTAGAGATATGTCATATCCTGAAAAATAAAAACGTAATGTATTAATAGTCATGTTCAGATGATTAAAAAACCCTACTTATTTATGTTTAACTGTGATATACGTTTGTAATTGACGTTAACTGGCATTAAGGGGACCTTTATACAGATTTATAAAGTTGTTGTTCCAGTTAATATCATGAAAACACACGAACACATTGTGGCCACAAAATCTTAAACCGTTGAAGTCAGTTAAATAAACTAATAAAGTAAACTCACCGTCTTTTTGCCTCGTTTCTTGCAGCTATTCGTAAGCACCGGGCTTCAATTCGCTCCTCGGGGTTTTCGGACTCAACAGAGGGTCCTCCTCCGCCGGTTTTATCTCTCAAAACTCCCGCTGGAATCATTTTGACAGTTTATTTGTTTATTTATTTATTACCGTAAATTGGGGCAGCCAGTGTTTTGCAGCTCGTTTTGTCCTCGACAGAATTTTCCTCTACAGCCTCTCCACACTATTGTCTTTGCCGTTGCTGGGATACGGGGTCGCCATGTTGCACACGTCCCTTCATTCACTTGTTAGCATAGCTTATGTTTATAAGATTTGTTCATTAATAGTACACATTTAAAACCGTCTGCTTTTGGCCATTTTTTTCCTAATGTAGACATTTTAAATCAGAGGAGAATGAAAAAGCAAACCTAACAACAGGAGTTACACAAATGTGTATTTAACTGGAGGAAAACTAAACAGAGAATGGAGACCAAACAGGAGAAACAGTGTAAATTGACAAAAAAAAATATTACTCTTTAATCAGTTTCTACTTAGCATGTTTGTTGTAATTCTCCCTATTTTATGAAATTTATGTGTCCTGAATCCTGATAGTGACCACTTACACATTAACACGACGCCATGATTTCCAAACACCATTCTAAGATAAAATATTAATTTATCTCACATTATCCATCAAACCAGTTCTGAAAATGTAAGTGCAAAATGTGAATTTATTAACTTTTTAAAGTTCTTGGCATTAGCAAAATTATGTAAAAATAAACTCCCAAAATGATGCTTGTGTCTGTTGATGTAATGCTATCTTGCAGTGCTTAAAAAAGACACAGGGAGAACACACCACACAGACAGTCACCCGGAGCGGGAATCAAACCCACAACCTCCAGGTTCCTGGAGCTATGTGACTGCGACACTACCTGCTGCACCACTGTACCCTGCAAATTTCATATTAATAATAATTAATCAAATCTCCACAAGGTTTAAGCCATTAAATATAGTTAACTTATTTTAGTCATGTGATTATAAAATTCACCATCACCAAATTATATATTTTTTAAAGTGACTGTTTAATTGTGGTCTGTAATGTGTTTAATTTTTAGGCTTAAGTTTGGTTATAGAATTGGATTTTGATTTTATTTCTAATCAATCTGCAAATGAAATGGTCTGAATGATTAAATAGTGTCTATGTGGCACAGAATCTACTGTAGTCTGTGTAAAAAAAAACTACAGCCAAAGGACTGAAGAAGAGAAAACTCATAAAGAAATGACCACAAACCAAAAATAGCACTGGGCCCCATTAAACACAAGAGTTTAGACAATGTGGTAATTTAGAAGAAAGCAAGATTTCTCAGTCTCCAGCTTTTTCTCCCTCATTGTGGTTTTGATAGTGGAGTCAGCACAGACAAAAGGACTGCTGGCTGCTGATGTGAGGCTGGTTTGGGTGTATATTTTTCTGCAAATTACCAAAAATTCCTTAGACTCCCCAGGTATCATACAGACAGCAGAAGAGATTAACCTGCTGTTACAGGTTATATTACTTGCTACTGTACTTTCTACACTTTCACACCCACTATCACTTCATACACTCTTCAGTAAAGCGCTGGTGTATCTACAAAATTTTTATTTTTAACTGAGATTTTCCTGGGGAGGTCCCACTAGTTCAGGAATCCTGCTATTTGTGTTTAAACACTAGCACTAGTGTACTAATGACCTTAGGGATTACAGTGGGGTGAGCCCAAATGGTGTTACTGCTTGGCATTGAAATATAGGTTGCCTTAAATATAAATTACAACTCCAAAATAGTCTTCTAATGAGTGACTTCTGTACACAGTTGGTACAATGTCTATGGAAAAGTACTGCCAGTAATATGGTACACTCTGGAGCATTGACACAAGCTACCATGGTCCATGCCCAGTGTAGATTAGAGGGGTATAAAGCCTCACACCTATGGGCAGTGGAGCAGTGGAGCACCATTCTGTGGAGCTATAAAGCTCCACCAAACATCACTGGGATTAGTTGTAGTGGCATCTATGATCCATAACTAAGCGTCACTGGCAAAAACGTCACTGTGTCTTGTAGGGGAGAATATCCCAGGTGTTTCTGTGGGTTTGTGTATATATATATATCGCATTGTGGGGACCTAAACGTGTTTATAGAATCACATGGGAACCTGTCTTCATTCAGCTACTGGTCCCCACACCATTATTAAACCATTACATCATAAGGTGAAGAAGTTTGGGTTAAGTTTAGGGTTAGGGTTAAATTAATAGTACACGGTCAGAAAAATTGTCACTGTGGTGGTACCTCCGAGGGTACATTTCAGTACCTTTAATTAGGGAATATAATTGTACCTTTTTCTATTATAATTGTAGTTTTTAAAGTTGATTTAATACGCCCAGTTTCATCTCCAGGACTTATATTCTGTTGTATTATTTTACACAGTTTTATAATGAAAGATTACAAATATTTACATATCCTTCTGGAAAAGAGAATTTAATGTACCTTTAGAGAACACAACTGGACTCTAAAACCCCTGTTGTACCTTTAAAGGAACATTTACACTGCACCTTTAGTGACCAATAATATACCGCTACCCTATCTTTGTTTTTGGAGAGTGTACTTTATATAAACAAAGTCTGCAGCAAAACGAATGAGTCTATGTAATGTCCCCATAATTCACAGTTCCAGGATTGTGAGTGTCAGTGTGTGTCTGTCTGGAAGCTTCATTAAGGGGATTACTGATCACCACTACATGTCAGAGAAGCCTTTAAATAAAGGTTAACAGGACAGAGACAAGGAGAGGAGGATGGCAGGAGGATGGGATTAAAGAAACAAGTTTTGTCACCCTACAATCCGGTCTGAGTCCTGAACACGTGTGGTGTGGGTGTATTTCTCCATTGGTCACAGCTCTTGACTGGTCGTGTTTTGAAGACTTGGGTAGATCACACCAATATTGAGATTATTTCCCAGGAATCTCCTGACAGTAGCACCGGTCACATGAACGTCTGAACCTGAAGTGAGGTTTAGCGGAGGAGAGGAAGCGAAGGACCATGGAGCAGCGTCAGGGGGAGATGAGTGCAGCGAAGGAGAAGCTGGAGACCCTGATGAAGAGCATGGAGGTGCTCCTGACTGAGGTGGAGCAGCTGAGGTCTCACTGCACCCACTGGAACCTGGAGCTGAGCCGACACATTACAGAACTTCGTCTGGAGAACAGGGAACTAACCGAGAAGTATGATGCCCTGGCCCAGGAGTTGCAGGAAGCCTTGCAGGCTATTGAAGACCTACAGGACACCAAATACGCTCTTGATGCCAAAGAGAGGCAGGTTGAAAAGCTAAACAGACAGCTCTGAGAAGGAACAGAGCAAACAATGACCATTCAGTATAGAAATGGGAAAATGTAAAATCCACTATAGTGAACAAACGGGAATATGGAGGATGGACCTGGAGAAATGTAGTCGTCCCTTAACTCACCATTGGATCTCTAGCTTGTGCTGAAGTGATTTCTTTTCCTAGATTATGATTGAGCTATAATCAACATGAGCTATGAGCTATAATCAACAGTTTTTCAACTCAGGACTAGCAGAAAGTATAACATTAATATAAACCTGAAATGTGACTTCAATTAGGCATCGAATGTGTTATTTATCAGCGGGGCTTTCTGTTTTGAGTCAAATATATCTAACGCATGGGTCTAAATTAGACCATATCTACAGTTAAGAGGTGTAAATGTCAGTTTTCTTTTTCATTTTCTCACCTCCTTCACAAACTTGAAAGCTGTGGAATTGTTAAATTATTTGAATGAATATCTGAGGTAAACCGTTTGGACTTGGGCATTACCTTTGGTTGAAAACGCTGTTTTCAAGCCACACTTGTTTTAAATAAATGCAATTTAATACCATTTATACTATGCTATGTAGATTCGTGGTATATCCAAACCTTATCTGGACTGAGAGCTGATGTTATATTTAACAGGGTTGCTTTAAAGCAGTCCTGGAGATACTGTTAGGGTGATTATATTCTGGCTGTCCTCATGATTGTCACACACAGGAAGCAGATCCGAAGTCAAGTCAGGTGGCGGATTTAGCACACAAGGAATTAGGACATGTGGGAGGGGTCTGGGAGCTAGGAAAATCTTCAAAGTTTAAACACAGGAGTATCATCCGCTGATGTGCTGCAGTAAATAACATCATTGTGAACATTGCTCTATAGATTGCACTTTTCCTGATATTAATATAATTACAGTAAAGTCAGCAACAGCACCAAATGAATATATTCCAGTATGTTTTATAAAGAAGTGTTTCACACAGGTGGTATATTACGTTGTTAACATTCTTTCTTTATTCTGGATCATCTTGTTTGTTTGGAAGCCAAGATATTTCCAAACCGGTGAATTAGCACTTTTACTTTTAAGCTCCACTAAAGAGTATCAAGTATCATTCCTGAGTGTCCTGAGTTTCTTTTGCACATATTTCAGCATTCTATTCCAATCCAAAAATCAACTGTATACGCTTCCCAACTGGGGATTAAAGTGTGAAAGTGTGTTGTTAATAGATTGTGAGGTTTTGATGTTGTTTGTAGAATATAAATACGTTTTTTTTTTTTTTGTTTATTGCATACATTTTTTTTACAAACCAAAATTCCCAAAAGTTGGGATATTTTGTAAAATGCAATAAAAACCTGTGATGTGTTCATTTTCTTGAAGCTTTTTAAAATTATTATTATTAATTTAACTGAAAAACTACTGAATTGACTTTTAAACGTAAACAAATTTAGAATTTGATGTCAGAGGACACTTGAAAAAAGTTGGTACATAGACAAAATTAAAGTGAAAAGTTAATAGAATATTGAAGATACATTTCAATATTAAAATATTTCATAATAAACAGGTGGACTGGTACCACAGGAGCGTATCGTGATTGGGTAAAAAAGAGCTTCCTCTAAAGGAAGGCAATGAAAACAAAGGTGGCTCACCACTTTGTGTAAAACTGTGTTCAAGAACAGCATTTGAATGGTGTGGTGCAAGATTTCATTTAATTCTTGCTCTATACAATACTCTTATGCCATTGTCTGATTCTCCTCTCCGTGTTTGGGCAGGCCAGGCATGTACACCCACTCAGTTTTGAAGACACAATGTTTTAACTCCTGCAGAATGAGTGTTGGTATTTTCCTGCTGAAATAGACATAGAGTTCCCTTGAAAATATCTTGATGGCAGCATATGTCCCTCCAAAATATTTCATTGGTAATAGTCTGGACTTCGGTTTGTAGAATCTGACATCAAATTTTCCCAAAAACAAGCTGAAATGTGGACTCCTCTGATCACAGAACATGTTTCCACTGTGTTTCCATCCATCTCAAAAGACTTTATGCCCAGAGAATTGCCTCGACAGTGTTCTCTGAAGTACTCCCATTACTGTATGTCCATCACTGTAGCATAACGATTTCTCAGACAGCACCCCTTGAGGGCTTGATGGTCATGCACACTCAACTACAGTTTCTACAGTTGGCCTTTATGCACAGGTATTTCCCTTGTCTCCCTAAATCTTTGCACAATATTATGAAATGTGGATGATAAAAGATCCTGATTATTGCAATGAGAGACAGTCCTTGTTGTGACTCACAGGTCTCTCGTGAAGTTGTGAACTAAAACCCATCCTTACTTGCAAAGACTAAGCCTTCATAGTCAGCCTTGATGCCCTCACCAGTTAATACCAATAAAACGGCTAATTGTGGTACCTTCCAGACGTGTTACTTATAGAAAGTTTTGTCTTATTTTGTCTCTGCCTTTTTTTTTTGAGTGTTGGAGATTGTCAGTGAAATCAGTTCAATTAATTTAACAAATTTGAGTTTTTACTGCATTTAAAAAAGTGTGTTACTTTTCTGTAAATGGAATTTTTAATATCATCACTCACTTGCTTAAATTTCTCGTCTCGTTTGTCTGTTTTTCTCTGGAATGACTAAAGGATCCAGCAGTGTCTCTGGGCTATGGTTGGCACTGGGAATACGATTCCAATGCCCCTCTTTCCAATCCCCAAATGAGTACCTGCATGTGTTTGTCAGGCCATTCAAAAGTGAGAGAGCCCAAAATAGCAACTTTAAACCACAGAGCCTCAGAAGCCATTCACAGCCCATGATTTAATATGCTGTGTTTAGTGGCGATGGTCCATGCTATAAGAAACATCTGCGGTAAGTAGACTGTCAAACCCCTCTCTGCATAAAGACACATTTCCTGAGATCTCTCCTTCATGTGCACAGTCTCCTACACTTTTCAGCAAAGCCCCCCTCCTGCAACAGTTTGTAAATATTCAGGAATTCTGCTTCAAATATAGTCTATCTGTCTCTGGACTGAAAAATATGTTTTTTACCATTTTTGCGAAACAAGGAAAATGTAAATATGATGTGACACTGTTTAAACTGTGCACAAATGGTTGCCTATATATATATATATATATATATATATATATATATATATATATGTGTGTGTGTGTGTGGGGTGTGTGTGTGTGTGTGTGTGTGTGTGTGGTGTGCATGTGTGAGCGTGTGGGTGTGTGTGCAGGAGAGTGGAGGATATTTACTCCAGAGGAGACAACAACATCAGTCCACGCTGCAAAGTCACTGGATTTAATTCTGAGACACGTCCAAACAGAAAAACAAGGTAAGAGCCATCTTAGAAATTCCAGCATATGTTTAATACTTGTTTTATATTTATATTATAATATTACATTATTTTAGTCAGTTTTAGGCACATTTTTAAAAAATATTTTATAAACTTTCTTTTTCTCCAGAGAGTCAAGTCATTTTCTCATATACTTTTACACTTTATATGAGTGCAAGTTTAAAAGTATACGAGAGAATGACTTGCAAATTATTACAACTAATAAACAGATGTTTAATAATATTTAGCTTTTTTAAAATAAGTTGGATAATGAGGTAGTTCTGTGACGGACAATTTACTGCAGGAATGTCAGTGATATACCTTTTTTGTTTGTATTGTTTATTTGTGTCTGTGTGTTTTTGTGTGTATTCTCATATGTAAAGATGATTCTCCCGTCACTCCTGGGGTTCTTGTACCTGCTCACAGCTCCAGTGTCCTCTGTGAGTTACACCCACCTGGTTGCATCCACTCTACTATGAGAAAGTCTAGAGGAAATAAACCATTTTTCTAATGTTAGAATTTGGAAACAGCAAAACATAAACATGTGCCACGTTCCTGCTCATATCTTGTATTGTTTCCCAATATATTCATTTAAATGAACTTAATTTACAGAGGTATTAAAGATGCATTCATTTGTTCGCTGTAGAAGACGTTTACGCATTTTTGCACACAGCTGTGCTTGGATCTCATTGTTGTAATCTTACATTTCAATGTTTTTGTGACGCTCAGTCAGTACCTAAATGACAGAAGATTAGCCATTACATTACAACCACCTGCCTCATGTTGTGTAGGTCCCCCCTAGGCCCTTTCGGCAGGGGACAGCGATCAGCATGGGCACACGTGGACCTGCCCGCAACTATGCAGCCCCCTACACGGCAAACTGCAATGCACTGTGTGTCCTACCTCTTTTCTACCAGAGCCAGCACTAACTTTCTCTGTAGTGTGTGTTACAGTAGCTCTTCTGTGGGGTCGGGGCAGTCTAGCTTTCCCTCCCCACACATCAGTGAGCCTTGACCTTGTTGCTATTTTGAAGATGCCTTGACCGAGTCATCTAGTTTGGCTCAGATCTTTATAACTGCATTATTTTTTTCCCGCTTCCAACACTCCGACTACAAAAACACATCCCACCCCACAGACAGGTGGCCTCGAATAAAGACTTTTCCTTCCCTTCCCTTCAGCTTTTAGTGGTTTTAATGTTGTGGTTGATCAGTGTATGTGTGTGTTCAGTTACGCAATATTTGTTTGCTGTTATGTTCTGGTGGAGCTCCCATTGGCTGGAGTCTGAGTAAATTTCAGTGTTTACTGGTGGTTTTCTGCACTGTGTCATTATGAGGGAAACCGCTCTAGAGATGTGGGAGATACTGTGGACGATTTGGGATGTGGTACGGAGACAGATAGTAGGAGCTGAGTTTGGGTGCAAGTGTTGTGCTGCCGTGCAGACTGTAAAAAGTGAAAGAGAAACAGAAGTTTTAGACATTTTTTAAATTTTTTATTCACGTTTGGAATTCGAGCCACAATTGAAATTATCCCAAAAAAAATTGGTGAACCGCAAAAGCTGGGGTAGAGGATAATGCACATTTCATATGAATAGTACAGAGGTCTGTGACACCGTAAACCCGGTGACCCTGGCAATATACGCTGTGTGCACATCCCATTGTCGATAGTAAAATCATTTTTCAGGTTTAGCACGTACAGCTGGAGCTTTCTGTTTGCTACGGTGTCCTGTCAGTGTATTACATCCTTTAATGTTGGATGTATTATTAGTTTCCTTAAAATCTGAGCAGGTGTGAAAGCTCATTTAGATCTGAACACACTTTATTTTGTCTGACTTAATGTGTTATTAACTACAGATAATACAAATAATGTGTTTCTACGCCTTGTTAATTATCATGCCTCTTGTTTACTTGCTGTAGCTTTTATTAAATTATACTTTTCCACAACTTACATGTCATTACATGCATTATTTTAATTTAGAAGAAGCTCTTATCCAGACCATCTCACAGTTTTAACATGTTACAGAGACAGGCGTGTGCAGTGTTGTGTGTGCAGTTGAAGCGCTGTAGCATGATGTTTCTGTCTAAACTGTGAATCAAAAGCTAGACTGCTGTGTGAAGGGAAATGGGGTTGCCCACAATGCTACAGCACGCACTATAACATGTAGATTTATTTAATGTATATTTTGGATGTGTGTGCGATGTAGTTGACGCAGCCTAGTGATGACCACTGGGGAGAATACGGACCTTACGGAGAGTGTAGCCGAACCTGTGGGACTGGAGTCGCTGTGAGGACCAGGGTCTGTAACACCATGAGGTATATATGAGAGGATATGTGTGTGTGGGGATCAATATAAGTTTACACAAATTTTGGGGACTTGTCTTACTGCTGTGTGAGTTGTTGAGTTTTAATGTGAAGACATGTTTTAATGCTAGAGGCATTAAATTGTTTAGGTTTAAGGTTAGGCTGGTATCAGTTTTGAATAAGGCAATAGTAGAAGACTTTGTAAATGTTATATATCATTGTTATTTACAGAACAGACGGTGGACATAACTGTGTGGGACCATCTGCTTCATATAGAATCTGCAACACTCAGGTATGGGATAAGAAAGCACATACAAAATGATGTTATTATGATTATTTTCCAACTTTGTGATTGCAGTATGTCATGCAATGATTTAAATAATAATTAACACTGACCTTCAAAATTCGGGAAAAGGTAAATACAATGTTAGCATTCATATCACAAATATTAGCTAGCTAGTATGTTGCTAGCGATACTTGTCCTTCTATATTTTTTCCAGTTTGTTGAGTAACAAATTTGTAGACGTTTATTTGCCATTCATGTTATTTTTCACTCTTTAGCACACAATACAGTGTTTATTCTTGTAGGGTATTGCAGTATTTGAGTAGTTTGAATGTAATCCTCTTAAATGGCCAACGTAAGTGCTTTAAAACAGGTGACTTTAAAACTGGTTAGATTGGTTAGATATATTTGTAGCTTTAGAGGCTAATTTATACTTTACAGGCTACAAAATTGGGCCAATATTATCAAATCAGTTAATAAATAAATGGTGTGACCTTAGAATAGACCTGAAAACATATAACCCATACTTAGTGTTTCATCTGCATGTTGTTGTGTGAAAGGCATGTCCGTCCGGATCGCAGGATTTCCGTGAAGAGCAGTGCTCTCAGTTTGACAGGCAGGATTTCCGTGGAAAACGCTACACGTGGCAACCTTACTATGGAGGTAATAATCTTACAATTTTTAACCTATTACCATTTTTTCAAGTGTAGTCATTTAGCCTGTTTAGATAATGTGGTATGGAAGCACGTTCATTAACTGGTATTTTGCAAAGGTCCTTAAACCATCACACATGTCAAATTGCATTTAGTGGTTTAATAATTTCAGAATACTAGTTAATGTATTGTTTTTGGATGCTGTATTTTCTCCAATTATCTGTGAAAATGGCAAAATTCTAATAAAATGTAGATATCAAAATGGCTGCTATTACTGTTTTTATTTATAGTTAAAAATAATAATAATAATAATAATAATAATATAATCCGAATGTATGGAAATTTCCTAGAAATGTGATAAAAACAAAACTCTGTGATTTGTTAAATCTCTTGAACCTTTTTAAAAAAATATACAAAGAAAACTTTTCCAAATTGTCACTGAAGAGCATTATTGTAATTTGTAAATATGAACAAATTCAAAATTGGTTGCATGCAACATACTTCCAGAAATTTGGGAAAAGTAGGAAAAATGAACAGAATATCCAAGTTACATTGTTTACATTTATAAGCAGGTGAATATAAAATGTATAAAAGGAACATCCAACAATAGCTTAGTCTATGGAAACAAAGATGTGTCTTGGCTCACAACATTGTTAAATAAAACAATCCAAAATTAACTTTTTCTAAATGAAAGTTTGCATTCTTTCAGCATCTACTGTACATAATATTATAAAAATCCAAAGATGTAAACCTAAGTCTATAGGGTGAGACTGGAAACCACTGTTGAATATGCGTGACCTTAGAGACCTCAGACAGAATTGCATGAGGAACCATACTGCTACTGTGATAAATATAGCCAAGTTTACTTCTACTACTACTGTGTCAAGGAATGCAGCCTGAAACACTGTTATACATCAGTTATACACAGAAACACTGTAGGACTTATCTCAGCTGCTTTGAAACCTGTACTATAGTCAGATGAGTCATTGTTTCAGTTAGTTTTTGGGAAATTGGATGTCAAGTTTTGAGTGTCAAAGGTATCAGGGACCATATACACAAAAGTGCAAAAGCAGAGATCTGTAATGGTATGGGCTGCAATCACATTAATTATTTTTTCCTGGTGAGTCCATGGTTATTTCAGCAAGAACTTCTGCATATGCCACAACGCTGTGTGCTTAACTGGCCTGCATGGATTCAGTATCTAAGGCACATTAAAACAAGACTCAAAACTGTAACAGTTAGTATCCTCAGATCCCAAATGATTAAAATATGTAATTAAAAGGAGACGTGATGTAACACAGTGGTAAATGCATCTGTCCCAATGTTTTTCGAGACATTAAGTTGTAAAACTGTTTATATTTACAAAATACTATGTTGCTCAATGAAAACATTCTTGTTTTCTCAACATTTTTGGAAATGGGGTTTGTAGATAATTGTATGTCTGGGTGCCTGGACCCACATAAGCAAGTCTATTTACGATCCTTTAACAACTCCGAGAGATTTGAGGTGTCCTACTCCACTGGAGAGTTTAAGAATGACGCGATTTGTGGTCGTGTGGTTTGATTTAGAAACAAAACAAGCATGCCGGGAATAATGCTTTTTTTGGCAAATAGAGTATGTTTACTTTGGGATACTGAAAAAGCAAGTGATAAACATTAGTCGAGGGTTTGTATCTAATTATACCACTGCAGAGCCTATACTCTTCTGGGTTTTATTTCCTGTGGAGGAAGGAAAGCTATTAAAAGAAGACTTTTGGCTGCAGTGTTCATGTGTGATGACTGAATTAATAAAAGACACTGGCATTGTTGCCTATTTACTCTATGGTAGCATTGTTGTTACATCTGTGGTAACTGTTATAATTTTAGCCTCATAACTTCGGTGCAAAACTAAAGATACAATACGACACAGCCCAACAGAGTAATGGGAAAATGTAAAAACTAACCGAACTATGTGTGTGGGTGGGTGTATACTGCAGGTTCCAACCCATGTGAACTGGTCTGTGTGCCCAGAGGACAGAATTTCTATTATCGCCATCGTCTGGCTGTAGTGGACGGCACGCCATGTTATGTGGGCCGCAGTGATATCTGTGTGGAAGGCGCCTGCAGGGCAAGGGCACACACACACATACACACACACACACACACACACACACACACACACACAAACACATGATTAAAAATTTGGCTCAGACACACTGATGTTGCTGTGATGATTTACAGGCGGTGAGTCATGGTGAAATTGTGGGCTTTGAACATGCACCAAGTCCGGGTCGGGTCCCAAGACCTGGAGTAACTAACCCTACAGAGGCCTATAGGTGAACGCTCTGTGTGTGTGTGTGTGTGTGTGTGTGTGTGGCCTATGCATACATATAAAATGTTGCCAAAATGGCTTCAGTACATGAAACTTGACATGAAGGCATTTTTATGGTCACTGCATAATTCATGGTAATGTATTAAATATTACTATAAAATGAGTCAAATCTAAAACATATATATTGACATATGTCAATATATGCGTTATTCTGATTGCAAATTATTATTGAAAGTCTACAAATCACTGCCTGCTCTCTGTCTGTGCTTGTGTGTCCAGGTACTCATTTGGTGTGTATTCAGAGTGTACAGCTCCATGTGGTGGGGGCATACAGACCCGCAGTGTGAACTGTGTGCTGGATGGGCATGTGGTGGACGACTCGTACTGCGCTGATCTGGGTTTACAGAGGCCAGCTGCCCAGAGAGCCTGCAATCAGCATGCCTGCGCCGAGTATAGTGTCGGCAGCTTTAGCACGGTAACACACACACACACATTGTATTTGGTATTTCACTAAAAAAGAAAGAATTTTTTTTTTAATAAATTTATATTTATACACTTTATATAGTGTGGCTATTTATTTAACTTTCTCTCATTACAAATTATAATGAAGTATTCTGCAAAAAATTTTGAACCACTATGTAATAGGGGTTATAAACTCACAAGAGTGAAGAATGGAGAAGACTTCAGAGGGTTAATGTGACCCTAACGGTCCTGTTTCTTGTGTCGTTTCTCCCAGTGCTCGGTGACGTGTGGCGAGGGTCAGCAGGTGAGGGAGGTTGTCTGTGTGGGTGGCCGAGGGGAGCATCTCCCTGAGCATCACTGCAGTGGTCTCTCACGTCCAGCGGAGGTCCGAAACTGTCGGAAACCTGCCTGCCACCAGGTCTACCAGTTCCACGCCAATGACTGGAGCCTGGTAAGAAGAGAGCACCGACATATTGGATAAAATGACATAGGGAGCTGTTAACTACCATAATTTACTGTAAATTGTAAACATAATGGTGACATGGAGACTGGCTTCTAACTTCTATCCACGCTCTGTTTGTCAGTGCACTCGTAGCTGTGGAACAGGGACCCGGGAGCGTAAAGTGGTGTGTATGGACCTGGATCAGAACCAGTATGGGGATGAAAGATGTTCACCTCATCCCAAACCTCACGCTGTGGAGGACTGCAACACACAAAACTGCCCTGGCACACAGTGTGAGTGTGTGGAATAGATTACAGTCACAACCCAGGATTCTACACTCTACCTTTAACTAGGAGTCAGATGTTCATTTAACTAGCAGTGTTCACCATATCCAGGATTGGTCTGCATTTTAATACCATCAAATTAAGGTATGGTATTTGTCGTATATTTTATTTATTGTATAATATCAAAGCATAAGTAAGGAATTGTATAGAAATGTAGACAGGAAACTTAATGTGAAAAATAACAAGAAAGAAAAATGAAGTAAGAAAAAGGATGAAGATGATAATAATGTTCTTTCCTGCAAAAAAAATGTATGTATATTTATAGGAATTATATACTTTATAAAATTGTACACTGGCCTAGTACGCCCTACATACTAATTTTGGTGAAAGTTGTAAGGCTCAAGTTTGTGCAAGGAATAAATAACGATCCGTGGATGTGTGTTTCAATGCGTATCTCTGTTTTTAGTGGTTCCCAGTGTTCAGGACCCCGGGAATCATGAGAGCACTATGAGAGGATTTGTGCCTCATGCCCATCCAGAAACAACAGGTAACATGTCCATTACTTCACAGAAATGGCCACACACAATATTTACATCATTGTTTTTCCAATAGCAGGTCTAATGACCCATGATTTCCCCCAATTTACCCTCTGCTTTCTCTTTTTGATATTTGGTTTTATGTAATTTAAGATGAAATATGCTTTATAAATAATAATAATAATAATAATAATAATTGTTGTTGAAGTAGTATTATTAGTAACCAGTCATTATCCAATGTAAGTCATTTGTATTATTGATAGTACTTAGGCCGTATGAGCCATACCCACCTGTGATTGGTCCACACTGTGCTCAGTCGTATTACGGCTGCTGTCCTGATGGACACACCAGTGCTAGTGGACCCAGAGGACAGGGTTGTACTTCAGAAGACTGTGTGAGAACCAGGTAATAAGATGTTATATTGTATTCCTATTTTATTTATTTATTTATTTTTGCACCTATTGACATTTAAACTGTTTGATCACATCTGTGAACGCCTTCTCATCTAACATTTCTTCTAGAATAGAATGAAAGGGTCTTAATTTAGCTTGCTCGGCCTTTGCTGCAGTAACAGCCTCTACATTTCTTGGAAGGCTTTAGATAAGACTTTGGCATGGATGGATGGTTCTCCATCACTTCAGATTACATAGTTGCACTGATCCACTGCTCCACAGTCCAATTCTGGGGGGCATTATACCCCGCTATATGATGATTTTCATAGAGCACTATGCTGTGCACCTTAAATCAGCTGAATTCACTAAATATAAGTAGTGTACTTCACAGAGGTGTATCATTATTATCCAATTCTTCAAAGGTTGCCATCATTATATCTGTGTGTGTGTGTGTGTGGTAGGTACGGCTGCTGTCTGGATGGTGTTACTGCTGCTCAGGGCTTTGGGAGAGAAGGGTGTCCGGACCTCACACAAAGGGTAAAACACCATTCTTTGCCCATGCACTAATCTCCAACCATTTGGAATCACTTCTAGTATTAATACATTCAAAAAATTAATAAAGGCAACTTTTGCACACACTTTAATAGTTATGAAGAATTTAATTGTATCCAATGGTTGAAGTTTTGAGAACACACTGAATTTATTAAGTGTTAAATATTTATAAAATTTGTGTTACTTTGTAAAATGTCCTGAAACTTGCTCACCATGAATTAAATATAAGGCACCCTGGAAATGCTTTCTGCAAATTCAGTGTAACTCAATGTTATAAATCTTTCTCAATGATCACTTATTGCACTGATCATCAATCAAGACTATTTTTTAAACGTTCAATTCCATTACAATAATTAACTGAAACCTATTCTGTAGAACAGTGCCTTCTGTTGGATTAGTTTATACATGCAACTACAGCAAGGTTAAAAAGGTGATTTCAAACTTTTGAATGTATTTTATGTGTTGAATTGCTTATTTTTCATTTCTGTTCATTTAAATAAAAAAATATATATTTATATAATATGATAAGTAGTGCACAATAAATATAACTATAATTTATACTATATATATATATTAGTAAAACAATACATTACAATGGATTACAAGATAAATCATTATATCTAATTGTCTGTTATTCTACAGAAGTGGTTCAAAAATGTGAGACTAATTAACATAATTTAACACATATCACATTTGATAATTAGGAAAACATATTTTTAAAATTCTTATATTGTCTAAAAAGATATTTCCTAAAATACATTCATATGCATACGCTGAGTATTGCATTGTCTCAAGTCTAACACCTGAAATGACACTGAAAATATAGCATACATGTATATATATATTATATATATGTATGTATATTTTAATTATCATAATTTTAATAATATTCTGAAAATGTGCTGTCCTCGATTTTCATGTCACTACTGAAACACACAAATAATCTCTCTGGACTGAACCAACATGTGGCCACACCTGTAAATATGTGAGCAGGAAGAACTAAAAAAACTTCTGCTCCTTCTTGACCACGTGGTGAGTAGATGTCTTTTAAAAATGTTACAAAGTTAGAAAATCCACACGTTAGGTAAAAAGAGTCATTACTGAGCACCTTATTATTTTTACAAATAAATAAATAAATAAATAAATAAATAAAGAAATGAGTTTTCATAATGTATCTGTCAGAAATTGATTGGTGCTAAACTCTTGCTAGTACCACAGAGGCACCACAAAAAATATCTGAATTGTCACAAGATTAACAAATAAGTTAATAAAACAAATTTGGATTGTTCAGTGACAATCTTGTTTGGTAATTAACTGTACATGCTTAAAATTTTCTGTCAAATTAAAACATAAACACTGTACACAGTAAGATATCAGACGCTGAGGGACTTTTATTATGTTGAGTGCGAAGTGATGATAGTGAGAAGTTGATAAAATGTTTGTATGCTAACACAGCCTTCAGGAAAAAAAAGTACTGCTAACTTATTTTTTGATACACATATTATTCATAAGTTTGAATATGTTTGGTGTTGTAAATTATATTAAAATAATTGAATAAAAACAGGTTTCTGGCTTTGGTATAAATTAATGGAGTTCAGTGTGGGCTAGTTATGCTACATGAAGGTAGCCGCTTAACCTTTTAATATGAACCACTTATGTAGAATGCATACCACATGAAAATATTGTGTTGCGGCTATAAAAAAAAACATTCCATTGTTGTAGTTTGTTGTTTTTTAAATGTTCTGAAAATGTCGTCTGAAATTTATTTATTGTTTATTTTTGCCAAATATTCATGATCAGTGTAGAGACATTTCCAAAATGATTCAGGAAAGAATATTGTAACATTAATAGGGTGACCAGACGTCCTCTTTTACCCGGACATGTCCTCTCTTTTAGACTTAAAAAATGTCCGGGCGGAATTTCACAAACGTCCGGGATTTTGTTTTTCTAGAGCTTACATAGAACTTCGAGAAGCGTTTCGTTCACAAACTAGTCCCGCCCTCCCCTACTCCGATTGGTTCGCTTGAGTGAGAAGGGGGAGTGGTGAAGTAACCTAAAATCTTCTGATTGAATGGTCTGACTGTAGAGCTACCGTTATTGGTCGATAACCTTCTCTGTAAACATTTAATTGGTCATTGGTATATATATATGAATATGTGTGTGTAATACCTACTATGTCTATGCATGTTGTCAGGAGCACCCCTCTGTCCATGTTGATGTGTGCTTCTTGCGGAAAGAAGTTGGCCCTTGTTACGAGTGGAAGTCTCGCTTTTACTTCGATTCCAGTACACATACCTGCACACATTTCTGGTTCGGCGGGTGCCAAGGCAATGGCAACAATTTTGTCTCTGTTGAGGAGTGCAGGGCGTCTTGTGCGGGGTCTGGCCGAGTGTCCACTCTTAGCTACGAACCGAGAAGGAGTTACAGAGGACGACAATACCGTGCCCGTGCCTGAGGAGCAGTCCTTGAGTAACTGAAAAAGGAATCTCATACATAAATCCATCCACATGTACAAAATGATTATATGTGTAAAAACAACAATAATAAGATATTAATCTACCAAATGTATATGAAATATAACATAAGGATACAGCTCCATCTGTGATGTTCATGATAAATTTTACATATCAATGGTCAATATGCTTTTCCTGTATCTCCTTGAATCCAGATTAAAATAAACCAAAACTGCTGTAAACCAGGGGTTTCATTTGTTCATTACAATAAAGGCTGGATCTCAAATGGCTTCCAGTTTTTTAGATAGTGCTCCCTTTGTAGGAAATAAAATTTTGGCATAGGACAAAAACCTTTTGAGAAAAAATATCAGATCAATGGATGAGGAATGGACCTGTGCGAATGATCAATTTCTACTGGAATGTAACAGCAATAAGCAGAAATTGTTAGATTTACAAATGCACTGTAAATGGTTTGCTATGATGCAGAATGGGTTGGAAAATATGACGGGAGATGACGTAAAGGGGAGGAGAGAGAGAAGCGAGGAGAGGAGGTGTTCGGATGTATGTTTTAGCTCGCAGTTAACTAGTAGCCAGAGTAACAGTGTGTTCTACATTAAAAAGTGAACTTCATGTCCGAGTCTATTTCACTTCTTGCCTCCCCGTCCAAACCACGCTACCCTGCACCAGCGGAACCGACCTACTATTGAATCAGGTTAGGACAAAGAACCCACATTAACGGCTGTACAAGAGAGACCGCTTTTACACTGGTGGCAGTGGCGGTCGGCGTTTTTTTTTTTCCCCCAGTAAACGCCATATATATATATATTTTGTGTGTGAAAACTCGGATTTTCGTCGATAGACTGTGAAGTTTTTGTATTTTTTGTGTGCTGTTTCTCACGTTTAAGCTACGTGCTGCGGCTTTCTATTTTTGTGAACACTGTGCAATGGCGGACGAAGAGCAAACCCCTTCAGTATCACGGCCCTCAGCAGCTCCTGCCAATATAGCGCCAGTCCCTTTTCGAATTGAGCTTCCCGCGCCTTTCACGGGTGACGGAGTAGAGCCTTTTAGTTCGTGGATTCAGCGTTTTGAAGTTGCTCTTGATGTTTCGACGGCACAGTTGGAGAAAGCAAAACTACTAGCTGCTAGACTCAGTGGCCCTGCATTTTCATACTGGCAGAGTTTACCTTCACTAGTGAAAGCAGATTACGAGCAAGCTAAAGCTCGTTTGAGCACAGTTTTTGGACGAGCTTCATTTTTGGCTGCTTTCCAAACACATCTAACTGCCCGCCCTCGCAGACCCCAAGAACCTCTCGAAGTTTATGCTGCTGATGTCACTAATTTAGTGATGGAAGCTTTTCCCCAATATGGTGCAGAAGCACAGAGCTGTAAAATTTTTCGGCGTTTTGTGACTGGTTTAGACCCTTCTCTCCAGTTAAAAATTCATGAACACGGGGCTGTGACTTTAGAGGCTGCATTGAAAGTGGCAGCTCAGTGCGAACGAGCCCAACTAGCTTTAACAGTGTCGACACATTCGCCTGTTATGCCTGTGACTGTTACGCCACAAACAGGCTCTGGCTCACAGTATCCAATAGCCGACTTAACAGCTGCTATTGCTCACCTTAGGACAGAACTGCAAGATTTGAAACAAACACATCTGAAGCATACTGAGCATAGACTGGATCAACTCACTCAGCAAGTGGCTGACTTTCAACGGTTACCACCAAACACTGGTCACCCTACGCATCTGCGATGTACGACAGTGAACCACACTTGCCCAGAGGGACATCACACACTGCAGGACAGTCTTCATCATTATAGCTGTGTGGACTGCTGCGTTACCTATCCGCGTGTTCAGACCAGAGGACGGCAACCCCTTCGTGACGACTACTTACCACCTCGACGTCAGCGTCCAGCACATGAATGGACTATCCATGCTGAGGACCATTGTTCCTTCTCTTCTGATGACTGCGCTACAAGACGTCAAAGACCTGAACATTCTTATCAAAATATGCACCACCAGCGTTCAGATTACTGGGAGGACCACTCTCCTCCAAGGCATCGCCGTGACAGGTACTCTGTTCGCTCCCCTTCCAGGGAATACAATTCACACCCTAGTCACCACACCTCTTCTAATCATCACAAGTCACATAGAACCCGTTCACCATCCCCTGCTTCATACCATACACAAGCACGACACCCCCCTTCCCATTCACCACCTTCAGTCCAACATAGTAGATCTCACCCCTCACGTCACTGTTCCCCCTTACGCCGTGTCCATTTTTCCACACCACGTGATCCCTCAGCCCCTACGTCCACCCACAATCAGGAAAACTACTAGAAGCTGGCATTGTGGACCAAATGACAGCTTCATCAAATCACTTGGTCCCCACCAAACCTGTTGACACTGATATTAACACATCCCCTGCTCCGTTTATACACATTATCCTTTCAGGCTCTGAACAACATGCCCTGATTGACACTGGTTCCGGTCTTTCCCTTATTGCGGATGAGTGTTATAAAGGTATTCCTAACCTGGCTTCTCAACCCATTAGTAAGTCCTTTATCTTGGCATCCTCAGTGACTGGACATTTACTGGATATGATAGGTTGTGTTACAACCCCAGTGCGCATTGGTGATGTTACTTTAACCCACACTTTCCATGTTGTGCGTAGTTCAAGCCACCCTGTGATATTAGGATGGGATTTTCTCACTCAACATAATGGGACCTTGTCTGTACCTCACGCGCACTTACAGCTGTATGGCACTATTGTGCCTTTTGCCCCACTGCAACATCCCATTCCACTACAGTGCACAGCAGTTGCTGCCTTTCCTGTCACTGTACCTCCTTTATCAGAGATGGTGGTTGCTGTCACCATGAATGGTAGTAATTTAAGTCTTGCTTTTGTTGACTCGTATGTGGGCATTGTTGAACCACAGCCTCCTCCGACTTCGGTGTTGGCCGTTGCTAGGACAATAACCACTCTACATAATGGTAAAGGACTAGTTAGGGTTATCAATCCTTCCCCAGAACCAGTCTCCCTCGCTAGTGGTTGCCCCTTAGGTCAAGTATTTTCCCTTTTGGGCCGCCCACACGAAGAATACACTCTGGTGTCAGCCGTGTCTACATCTAATGACTCTGATTGCCCTATCCCCTCAGTGGATTTGTCTGACACATGTCTCACCCCAGCTGAAGTATCGCAACTTCAAAGTCTTTTAAAAGATTTTGGAGATATTTTTAGCTCACATCCTTATGATTATGGCCAGACTGACCTGGTCCATCACAAGATTAACACAGGTGATGCTATGCCCATTAAGTTGAGACCCTACTGCACATCTCCAGCCTTACGAGCTGTGCTGCAGCAGGAAGTTAACAAGCTCTTGGAGCACGGTATCATAGAAGAATCCCATAGTCCTTGGTCTGCCCCAGTGGTGCTGGTCAGGAAAAAGGATGGCACTCACCGGTTTTGTGTAGATTACCGTAAGCTAAATTCAGTCACAATTAAGGATTCCCATCCACTTCCACGTGTCGATGACACATTAGATAAACTGGCTGGTGCCCGTGTCTTTAGCACCATCGATCTCACTGCAGGATATTGGCAGATCCCACTCCATCCACATGACAAAGAGAAAACAGCGTTCTCTACTGGTGTTGGTCTCTTCCAGTTCCGAACAATGCCTATGGGAATTTCAAATGCCCCTCCAAGCTTCCAACGCTTAATGGAACTTGTCCTGCGTGGCCTACACTGGAATGTTTGTTTGATCTATCTCGATGACATCATTGTGTATAGCACTGATTTCTCCCAACATCTTGTGCACTTGAAAGAAGTCTTTCAACGTTTTCGCACTGCAGGCCTCAAACTAAAGCCATCTAAGTGTCACATCGCTCATTCTTCAGTCACCTTCTTGGGCCATCTTGTTTCTTGTGAGGGTATTCAGCCGGACCCTTCTAACACTGAGAAAGTTGCATCCTGGCCGCTTCCTCATTCAGCTACAGAGGTGAGAGCCTTCCTAGGCCTCTGTTCCTATTATAGGCGATTTATTAGGCAGTTCTCTCATGTTGCAGAACCCCTCACTTGTCTTACTCACAAAGGTGTACCATTTGAATGGTCTCAGGCTGCAAACAATGCTTTCCACACATTGAAACATGCTTTGACCTCACCACCTATCTTAGCTTTTCCGAATTTGTCAGCCCCCTTCTTGTTATACACTGACGCCTCCACTCATGCCATTGGAAGTGTACTATCACAAAAGGTAGCTGGTAGAGAACATGTAATAGCATACGCAAGTCATACACTCTCAGTGGCCGAAAGGAAATGGTCAACATTCGACCGCGAACTGTATGCCGTTGTCTGGTCTGTTCGTCATTTTCGCCACTATCTGGCCTTCCACCAGTTCACTATCATCACGGACCACAAACCATTAGTAGGTCTCAAGAAGCTACCAGTGGAACAGGATCCTACAGGCAGGCGTGCACGCTGGGCTGTTGAATTAGACCTTCATGATTGGACCGTAGTGCACAGAGATGGCACTAAGCACCTTAATGCAGACGCCATGTCTCGTCGCCCTGATGATATAGCACTACCTGTGTCACAGAAGCTCCTTACGAAGACAACTTCAACTCAGACGGCCAACGAGAGTTACAGACAGGAACCATGCCATATCCCAGGTCGTCATGCTAACAATGACTCATGTCAAAAATCTGCAAACTTGGTTCATGTCCAGATGGATTGGGACCTGGCTACACACCAGCAAAATGACCCTGATATTACTCTGCTGTTCGATTGGTTAGAGCATGGCCGATGACCACCTCTTTGGAAACTGAAAAACGCATCTCCATCCCTTCGCAAATTGTGGTCACAGTTCCCACGCCTTAAGGTGTGTAATGGCCTCATATGTAGATGTGTGAGTCACCCCACTTCTCATAACACCATTGAGCAGGTGGTCATTCCCAGAAAATTGGTTCCACAGGTATTACATTACGTACATGGTCACCCCACAGCAGGTCATTACGGCTTGGCTAAAACAACTCACAGAGCTTTGCGATCTTTCTACTGGCCGTATATGTCCTCAGACATCTCGCAATATTGTCGGCAGTGTGCCGCTTGTCAGTCACGACGTTCACCAGTACCTCGTCCACAGGCCCCACTAATTCCAATTTCACCCAGTCGGCCTTTTCAAATTGTGGCAGCTGATATTACTGAGCTTCCGGTGTCAACCAAAGGCAGCCGCTATGTTCTAGTTGTCATGGACCTCTACACAAAATTTGTTAATCTCTACCCTTTACAGACCCAGACAGCTGTTTCTGTGGCACGTTGCATTTTTGAACAGTACATTCCTCAGCATGGTGTTCCTGAAGCATTGCACTCCGATCAGGGGCGGCAGTTTGAATCTGACCTCATAAAACATCTTTGTAGTCTGATGTCCATTCACAAGCTTCGCACTTCACCCTATCATGCACAATGTGATGGTGCAGTGGAGCGATACAATCGTACTCTCAAGGAAGAACTGTCCAAGTACCTGTTTGACCAAGGCCATGAGTGGGATGATCATCTTCCTCAAGTTGCACTGGCTTACAACACCACGATTCATGCCAGCACAGGATTTACACCTTTCTACTTAGTCTATGGCCGGGAGGCTCGCGTTCCAGTAGACACCTTACTACACAGTCCTGATTCGATCTCAACAGGTACAGCCACCACCCCAGCTGCTTATGCCGCTTCTTTGCGAACACGGCTTAAGAAAGCATATGAGTCAGCTACCGCTTTCAGGAATGAAGCTCAGGACCGTCAGCAAAAGTACTATGATCGTCGTCTAAACTACAGGCCCTATGAACCTGGTGATTTAGTTTTAGTGGACGACCCAGCACGCCAACATAATAAGCTTGCCCCACGCTGGATTGGCCCTTATGAGATCTTAGGCCCCGTGACACACACTGACCAGCCACTACCTGTTGATTTTCAGGTTTGTGACTTGACCCGTCCACACAGTAGGCCCAAAGTTCTTCACTATAATCGCCTCAAACCATTTGTTTCCGGGCCTCAGAACACTGTCTTTAGAGCCCCACAGTCTTTTCCCAAGGCCCCTTTAATCTGTCCTTTGTGGCCCCCCTCGCCGGTACCCCCTCAGTCAGACCTCCCCCATCCTACCTCACTCTCTACATTCCAAACGCTCCACCACACCTCACATTCCCATCCTCCTGACCCATTGCCACATACTCCGCAGGCAACACCTCACTTTGCCCCAAACGGTCAACTCAGTGCCCCTGCGGGCCTACGTCCTGCTTCACCTAGGCAGACCACTGGCTCCACAAGTCATTCACGGCGTCAGCATCGGAGGCCAGCACACCTCAGAGACTTTCATCTGTACTGAATGGACTAAATATTGGTTCTCTTTTCATTGGATGCATTGCTATTCTCAGCAAGTTCTGTTGGGTATAATCAACTGAGTTTTGGGTTGGTTGTTGTTTCCTTTCTCGGTTGTATTGCAAATTGAATATATGTTTGTTATTCTAGCTACAGAAATGAGGACATTTCTTGCTGGGTGGGAGAGTATATGTAACAGCAATAAGCAGAAATTGTTAGATTTACAAATGCACTGTAAATGGTTTGCTATGATGCAGAATGGGTTGGAAAATATGACGGGAGATGACGTAAAGGGGAGGAGAGAGAGAAGCGAGGAGAGAAGGTGTTCGGATGTATGTTTTAGCTCGCAGTTAACTAGTAGCCAGAGTAACAGTGTGTTCTACATTAAAAAGTGAACTTCATGTCCGAGTCTATTTCACTTCTTGCCTCCCCGTCCAAACCACGCTACCCTGCACCAGCGGAACCGACCTACTATTGAATCAGGTTAGGACAAAGAACCCACATTAACGGCTGTACAAGAGATACCGCTTTTACAGGAACAACATTAGAAACAATGGCTTAAACAGATTAAAGCTGCTCTTTGTTGTAACACATCTTCAGTACGAAAGTTATAGCTTCTGCACTGCCCTCTGATGGAGTAGCGAGTTCAGACAGCCTATGTATAACATTTGAGTCAAGCTTACCTGCCTATAACTTGTGCCTTAAGTGACTACAGAATGCCATTTATATTTGGCCACATACTTTTATCTTAAAATAAGTGAAAATATTTGGTGTAGAAGCTACAGTATTGTGACTTATAAAACATTTGAAATCCATTGTTCATGGACTTGAAAGGCATAAGTCTGTAAAACTTTCAAAATAATCAACTAATGTAGAAAAAAAAATTAATGCTAAAAGGAAAAAAAAATCATTATCAGTAGAGGGTACCATCAGAGCCTCAGAAATTATACATTAAGGGTTATATTATACATAATTATCCAGTTCAGGGTTGCGGTGGGTCCAAAGCCTACCTGGAATCACTGGGCAAAAGGCTGGAACACACCCTGGAGGGGGCCTAGAAAGTATTATTTCTAATTATTTAAATATCTTTGAATGCTACACAGAAGAAAGTATTAATACTACACAATAAGAACTACAGCAATACAGCTGCAGGCAGACATTTTTTGAATTCCAAGCAACTTCTTATCAGTCTGTCAAGAACCAAAGAGAGACTCAAATGGGTAAATTCAAACAGTCAGAATTTATTACATCATATACAAAAGGAACCAATGCCTTCAGCTTGCAAATTGTAGGAGATTTAGGTTTAGGGGTGTTATAGCGATAGAGACATGGAAATGTGGCATATTTATAAATCCACATACAGTTTTAAGGCAAATGTGTAGAGGCATCGTGGGGTTTTTTTCTTTCTTGTAAGCAAATTCTAATTATGTCATAATGAACAGAGATTTCAGGGGTTTAACTGATGACTAGATCTTTTATTGCAGAGCAAAACTGGTTATTTTTTTTTAGCAAAATGACACATTTGTAAAGTTCATTATTTTGCAATATTTTTCATAGAATTTGAGTGATGGTTTATTCTTATATTCTACAATACAAACTCACAAGCTGCTTTACATAAACATTTCACAACATAAAATATATGAACGCAGATAGATAATAGAAATATACAAAAAAAAAACCAGTACAGTTAGACATACAGATTATGCAAATGCCTGCATAAAACATAAATCTTTACTTGCATTTTAAATGAAACCACAGACTTGGAGCTCGGAAAATCCATAACGGCACGTTATACCAATAATTTGCAATCATTATTTTTATTTTTATTTATTTATTTATTTTTGGTAACTGTTGGGACTTTTATTTTGAAAAGCGTGGATATTCTCTCTGAAAGAAAGGGACTTTTGTTGTAGAAAGCCATTCATGCATTTGCTGCTGTTGGAGAAACGGTTGCAGACTCTCAGCGGTCCTCTACGCTTATAAAAACACACTCGAAATGGTAGGTTTTTTAAATTTTGATTTATATTTAAAGCAGTGTACATTCCCTGTGTTTAAAGAGCTGCAGTGAACACCTGTTAGCGCGTGATTTAGCTCCCTTTGCCTGTTACCGTCGTCTATTAACGTCAGTCGATTCGAGGAGCTAATTTTAGTCCAAGGAAAAATGTTTAGTTTAACATTAACGTTTAGATAGCGGTGCCGTGGATGCATTTAGTGTCCATTTTCTATTATTATTGACGTATCAAAGACTTACATTGAGGTACAACACAAAAATTAACCGATAAATCTACCTTAAGCATGCTAGTCTATGCTTAGCTCGCTGGGAAACAGTACCTAGAGCCTCAAAACTACCCTATCAAGGGTTAATATTTTGAAAGTCCCGCTATACATGAAACGAATCCAGTATTGTGTGTGTGTGTATATTTTGCATAAACTCTAAATAAACTCTGGATTACCTTGTATCAATATTTCATTTCTGCGCCTCCCGAGGTCGGTTAGAAACCACAGCTTAACCCCCACTCCCTTCAGTGTAAATCAAGGGTTTAACTTTATCATGTTTGTTTTCTTCTTCTTTTTTTAAATATAGAAATAGAATCATACGCGAAATAATTGGTCAAAACAATGGCTGAGCACTTCCGTTTTGAAGCCATTGTTCTCCAAAGAGTTTTAAAGGGTAAATTCGGAGTCTCTGACATCATACACCTAGGGAACCAATCCGGTCAATTTGCAAGGCAAATCATTGATCTTTAAGTGGGGGTAGAGGCCATGATTAATCACATACCCGTGTATCTGCATGTACCGAATTTGTACTACTGCTTAAGTTGATTTTTGGAATTGGTACTTTTACTCGAGTCATTGTCAGTATTTACATGTGTATGGATTTGTTCAACCCACATCGCCTGCATCTATAAAAAATAATTCTGAGTGCAGCTAATGATAAAGCTGGTTCTAATCTTTTCACCTCTCTTTCAAGTCTCACACAATTCTGCTAGTCCAGCCCACAAAGAGGCCAGAGGGACGAACTTATGCTGACTATGAGTCTGTCAATGAATGCATGGAGGGTAAGTTTCTCTATTCCCTTCAATGATTACTCTTCACATTATACTTATGCATAGTGGCTTGGGTATCTCAGTACAAAATTATTTTAAACATGGCTGTCCCATGTTGTGTGGAGCATAAACATTAATCAGATTGCATTGCTTTGAAGTGATTCTTAGACGTCAAAGCAATTAAATACTTCATCTTGTGAGTTACACATTATAAAAAGGAATTTGTAAATATAAGAATAGCTTTTATTAATGCTGTTTGCTACATAGACGTAAAAACACCTATTGCTCCTTAAATATAGCTAGTGCATTACTAAATGGAAAGAGGGTGAGGTGTACTTAACCATTTGTCATCTCTTCTTCCTAGGGGTGTGTAAAATGTATGAGGAGCATCTGAAAAGAATGAATCCCAACAGTCCTTCCATCACCTATGATATCAGCCAACTGTTTGATTTCGTTGATGACCTGGCTGACCTCAGCTGTCTGGTGTAAGTATAAACAAAGGGTTAATGTTAGTAACTTTTCATATTTTAACAATTGTGGTGAGGATGCATAGGGTGTTGCATGTTTGGCCACTATCCTGGACTCTGATTAAACAGGATTTCCACTGATTTTCTGCCTAATTTCATGATAATTTTGTAAACAATTTCAAACAATTACTGAACATGATTTGATGGTAAATGTAGAACTGTAGAGAAACTCAGATACCTGAGTATTTAGAGCCAGTAAAGTCACCACGCAGAGAGTTATCACTTAAAATAGTCATGAATATGGCCTTATAATTAATCTTTCAAACAGCTGAAATATTTCCAAAATTCCATAACTGCAGAAGTACATTACTGGCCTAAATTGTATTGTATGGCATAATAGTACTCAAAGAAAACAGATTCTTTCATATTCATCACTGTTTTTCATTTTTAAGTATTTCAAACCAAGGTCAGATCACACGTAAATGTTCAGTGGTAATTTTGAATGTTAAATAAACTGTACACATCCTGATGCTGGTTACTATCACTAATGTTTGTAAAGAAATAAAAGCCTGTGAATTTCTGTACAATTAACCAGTCCACATCAGACAGAACCTAATGGCATCTATTTACTGCTAAGTTATTGATTCAAGCAGGGTTTTTGAAGTTGCTGTTCTGACTAGTTTAATTGATTACCATATGTCATGTCACACACCAAAATGTGTAGATGGACAATTGTTAAAGTTAAATACACTTGGGTTTGATTTTACTGTGCCATGCTAATCATTGCTATTCATGAAAGTGCCTGTAGAACATTAATTTTGTGAAGATGTGACACTCGTTCTTGTGTTTTAAACAGCTACCGTGCGGACACACAGACATATCAGCCCTACAACAAAGACTGGATCAAAGAAAAAATCTATGTTCTTCTAAGACGCCAGGCCCAGCAGGCAGGGAAATAGAGGATGAATGGACATTTCAAGTAGGCTGCACAATTCGTCTGCCGTTTAACTTGATGAGGACTATGCTTCATCATAAGCAATGTTATATAAACTTGGGTGGGTTTCCCAAAAGTATTGTAGGGCTGAAATCTTTTTATCTGTTACTATACGTTGAAACTGGCTGTGCCATCCTGCATAGATCTTTGTCACAATGCTTTTGGGAAACTGGGTCCTCAGTGTTCATTTTTTGATAATATTTGTGTACTCAGTCAGCCAAGAAAAATTTTACATCAAGGTACCTTTATGATGTCCTTTGTGTCCTTCATTTTTGGTGGCATTTAATTTGAGTTTATTTACTGGACATGAGGATAAAATTAAAAGGATTTATTTTAATATATTTGTATCATTATCCCTCCACCCTTTTTTAACTGTCATGCATTTTCTAGAGATGTTGTACACCTGCTTTTTCTGTGATTCTTCAGTAGTTTACACTGAATTCTGTATTCTACTTACCTGTCCTAAAGCTATCAGTACATAGCTTAATTTTACTCTTGCTTTTGAGTGTTTTTATTTTGTCCTTTTCACCAAGTGTGGACGCTCAGGAAATTGCTGCATTTAGCACACACAAATTTGTCTAGGTTGTGGTTGCCACTGAAAACAACTATTTGAGCCACTAAGAACTGATAGATGGCAAAGCATTTCATTGTGTTGGTCCTCCTTACTTGGCTACATATGTGACCGTTAGAACAGCCCCAAGTGTAAGGTTCTGTACACTTGCCTTTTTTACAACTTTATATCAAAATAATTAAAAATTATTGAAATGTATGCATTTGTGTTCAACAAAACTTATTGTATTTGAACCTTTTACGTTTGTTGTGCTCTTTTATTCATATTCCTTTTGTTTGGTAATTGGTTGGGAAAACTCTCACATTGGTCGGTATTAAGGCCTGTTTTTTTTTTTTTTTTTTTTTACTACAATAAACTAGTTAAATAAAATCAACTCTGTGGTCAGTTTAATGATCAGTTTAATTTTTATAAATTGCAGCAGACATACAGAAAGCTGGGAGTGGATGTGAACATGGATGAAGTGAGTGAATATACATTTATATTCCAAACTACATTCAGAAAATGACTGAAATGAGTCCTGTGTGTTTGAGATTTTAGTGCAACAATTTCCAACTTTTTTTTTATTTGTTTAAAATGGGGGATTGTTTTATTCAAGAATGTTCTTTCAATACAATATCCAGCATAAATTGCACTGTAATACATAGAACAATTTGTAATACCTGTGAAGTAAATCCTAACTTAGTACAGAGTCACACTAAGGTCAAATATTTAGTGAATCAGTACTGTTTGACTTGCCTATTATCATTTGTAGTGATTTGAAAACAGTAGCTAATGTACTTATGCACTACCAGAAATAATAGCTTAAAATAAAAAAACAAAAAGAAAAGCCTCATTTGTAACGAGACCGGGAGCAAATATACGGCTTAGTGGTATTATTAGCTGCCTTCTGTATTATAATATCCACCCCAAAGCAGCTGTGGTAATGTTCCCCCGCCATCTGCATCGGCTACATCAACAGAAGGCTTATATTTACTCATGTTTCAACTAACATAATCTAAAGGTGTCGAGACCTACTATTTTAATATGAATGTGGGTATGTTTAGAACAGACAGAAGAAGTGATTAATTTGTGTTTAAGACTGGTGTATCGTTTTAACTCGTCTGTGTCCATCTTCGTGTTTCTCTGAACCGTTAATGCTCTGTAGCTTTAAACGGCGACGGGCGGCCCTGCGCTGGCTGCGTAGGAAACCCCGTGCTGGCTTTCTGAGGGGACCCAAGATGGCCGAACACTTACAGTGGGGCTAAATAATTACTCTCGCCAAGACGACGCGGTTCGATGCTGCTCGACGGGCAGCGCGGGGAATTTTTGGTCGGGAAAGTTTGAGCTCACCTGTTACGATTCCGCGTCCATCTCCAAGTGTCCGCCGCGGTTTGAGGATACGAGCGGCTGCTGCTTATACGGCCCTCAGCCAGAACATGGCGGAACACTTGGACAAAATATAAACGTTAGCTCGCTTATAATGAACACAACACGGTCGTGTGGCTCTGCTCACAAGTTCATAAACAAGACGTGTTTATAATGGGGCAGTAAAGAGGTCTGTAGTGTGTCCTCCCTCTCCTGTTCTGGATTAGAGTTTAAGTTTTACCGTTAAGTTAGTCAGAATGTCTGAAGCGAGCAGATAGCCCGCTAGCTAAACAGCTAATAGCAGGGCGCTCTAAAAATCGTTTTTGTTGAAACTGCGCGCTTTTCACGTATTATTCGCAGTCGTGCGGACAGCCACGGCTTGTGTCTGCGCCTCGGAGAGACCGAAAGCAAATATGCTGGGGACGGTGGTGACACTTGGCTTCGCTGGCTAACGCTAGACTGGACGGAGCCACCGCCGTAAATGTCACATTCGAGCGAAGAAGACTAACGAGCGGCAAGTTCACATCGTGAGGGAACCTCGCAAAACGCTGCGAGACATTTCATAGTAGGATTTATCGAGGGCATACCCCCCCATTACCTCCTTCCCCCCAAAAAGTGTCACCCGCCAGCATGACTGACACTCGGCGGCGAGTGAAGGTCTACACTCTGAACGAGGACCGGCAGTGGGATGACCGAGGAACGGGACATGTGTCCTCCGGATACGTGGAGAGACTCAAAGGCATGTCTCTATTGGTGCGCGCCGAAAGCGATGGTGAGTGTCACATCAGAGAGGGATGTTGAGTTGAGGTTGTGTGGCTTCTGAAGTGTGGAGAAATCATAACATCGCGTTTCTGTTTTACCTCCAGGGTCTCTACTGCTGGAGTCCAAAATCAATCCTAACACAGCCTATCAAAAGCAGCAGGTGAGCTGAACTCTGGATTTGCGCTTTTTCTCATATACTGCACAAGAGTCCTTGTTTTCACAGTGCTCCTCCATGGCAGATGGGGGCTGTCTCTTATAGCAAAGTTGAAAGTTTCAATTTAAATGATTCAATTTAAATCTAAAAGTGAGGACCTTTAACCTGTCACTATAGTGTGTGTGAGATCTGTCTAGTCTGATTGTGTTAAAGGGACTTGCTGCTCGCCATCCTGGCCAAAGAATATCCGGGGGTTTAGGGAATGTATATGCACTGAAAATAAATACTGGTTAGAGCAGTCGCAGTTTCATTGTTTTGCCAGATTGTTCAGTCTTTAATTACAGGCAAGTTGAATTAGACATGGACAGTTGTTTGAAGACTGAGGCAATATTGTGTGTGCTCCTGCAGCTATAGCTATTTGTGGATAATATAGTAGAACCCTGGATCATTGTAAATAGAACCAAGGTTTAAATGATTTATCGCAAATATCTTAGTTTTTAAACCCGTATTTGACAGTGATCAAAACTGCAATTATTGATTCATTCAGTTTCTATAAAATCAGTGCTTGACGTCCACGGTTTCTCACTTCAAGCACTGACCATAGACTGCCAGATGGCCAGTTAGTTTTGGTTATATTGTGTGTTGAGATGCTCAATATTGAGCACAACCTTTTCAAGGTATTTGAACCTTTTAAAAACTTGTTGGCTATAAATAAACCGAAGCTCATAAAAATTACACTCACATATTTTGGTGTCAGATTAAAAAAAAAGGAGTCTTTCAAGCCTTATTTAACCTTCTGGCTTTTTATGATCACACTGAATCAAGGACCTAATGAGGGGTTATATCCAGGCTAGTTTGTGTTTGTTTATATTTGGGTATGTTAAATATGCAGACCACTACTCTGTAGGCAAGTGGATGTGGCTGATCAGTAATTCTATCTCTGAGCTGGCATCACAGAACGGAAACACAGTTGGTGAAAGCCAGGACTATGAATTATTACTTTGGCTCTTGACGCTTTTCATTAACATTTGAACTGAATGTGTTTTTTTTTTATATATTTTATTTTATTTTCTAGGACACTTTGATTGTCTGGTCTGAAGCAGAGAATTATGATCTGGCCCTCAGTTTTCAGGAGAAGGCTGGATGTGATGAAATCTGGGAGAAAATATGTCAGGTGAATTGAGCTTGGACATCAAATGTAACTGTTTATTTTTAATACATACAGCCTAGCTTATACTGATATTAGTGATTTTTAAAACTGATGAATACATTTGTTTTTGTGAAGTCTTTTAGCTACTGTTGTCATAATTGTTCTGTCCAAGTGACCCTATGCTGCTTGTATGTTTTCTGTAGGTTCAAGGTAAGGACCCCTCAGTAGACATCACCCAGGAGCTCATCGATGAGTCAGAGGAGGAACGGTTTGAGGACATGTCCTCCCCTGGACTGGAGCTGCCTCCCTGTGAACTCTCCCGTCTGGAAGAGGTGGCAGAACTGGTAGCTTCATCGCTACCCTCACCACTGCGGCGTGAAAAACTGGCCCTAGCACTAGAGAATGAGGGCTACATTCGCAAGCTGTTGGAGCTTTTCCGGGTGTGTGAGGATTTGGAAAATCGTGAGGGCCTGCACCACCTCTACGACATCATCAAGGGCATCTTCCTGCTCAACCGCACAGCACTCTTCGAGGTCATGTTCTCTGAGGAGTGCATCATGGATGTGATTGGCTGTCTGGAGTTTGATCCAGCTTTGCCTCAGCCGCGGCGACACCGGGAGTTTTTGACCACAACGGCCAGGTTCAAGGAGGTCATCCCTATCACGGACCCTGAACTTCGTCAGAAGATTCACCAGACGTACCGGGTCCAATACATCCAGGACATGGTGCTGCCTACGCCCTCCGTGTTTGAAGAGAACATGCTTTCTACCTTGCACTCCTTCATCTTTTTTAACAAGGTGGAGATAGTTGGCATGCTGCAGGTGGGTACCACAAAAATGTTTGCATATATTCTCTCTCTCTCTCTCTCTCTCTCACACACACACACACACACACACAGAAACATTTAATTTTTTTTCAGGATCACATTTAAAAAGAATTCCTCTTTTGTTAGATGCATTTGTCATTCACTCAGGCGTGCACTAGTGTCTACATTACCAGTGATCACATAAGACTATTTGTACGAATAAACAAAGCATTTTTCCCCACACATGCATGAGTGGTTTTAAGGTTATAACAGTGTAATACATTATATGGGTTGTTACCCACATTTTAGGTAGAGAATTGAGTCAGCAGCAAAGCGGCACCGGATACATGTAAATTCATCTCTGAAGTTCACACATCTAATGAGCTGTGGCTACATGTTTTACTCAGCAGCTGTATACAATCACATCATCTTCAATGCAGCAATTGTATAAACTGTGCTGCCGAAAGGTATAGGAATCACATGAGTCTTACCAGTGTGTTTGAATGTTTAGGAGGTCCATGAAATGTGTGTTAAATTCTTTTTACCATATTTTAGTGATATTTTTCTCTAGTGATTATCCTAGTGAATGTACTTTAGAATTGTATTAATGTTTATATATCAGCATTATTTTTGACATCAGCAGACATTTACAGGAAAAATGGATATATGAGTCCACCCAGAATTTCCATATATGTGAATCTCTAGAAATAACATTAAAACAGTTTGATAGATTTTTCATGAATCTAATTTGGACTGCTAGGGTTTAATTTAAGGAACTCAACATGCAGATATTTATTAATATAATTACTCTTCAATAATTGAAAGAAATCATCAAGTTTAATGTTTTGAGCTCGGAAAAGCCACAGTCGTCATTGCTCTCAATGGCAAAAGTCACAGTCTTTGTTTGATTTAAGTTGAGGCTGTTCTGAGACATAATCTTACATGCCTTAGTTCATTGAATGAATCAGTTATCTCAGAACATATTACGTGCACAAGAGAACTCTTAAACACAATCTGTTAATAGACCACGTGCTTGCTCTGGAAATTTCCTTGTTAACGGTTTATAGTTTGTGGCTTTACTCAATCAGAAGCGATTTTAAACTCAGCTGGAACTCATCCTATATGATCCTCGCAAAATAGTTTGTCTCTGTATAAAGATATAAACATGTTTGAGTGCTTTCTTTTCATTACAGGTAATATATGAAATGACATGCATTTAGCATGGGTGTTAAGGTTCTGTCAGCTTTGGTTGCCTTAATTTATAATGGGAATTAATAAAAGCCAAATAAAACACAAAATTAACACCTAAACAGAGGAAAATAAAAGTATACTGGACTGAAGAGGTGCAATCCTAGAGTTTGCATGATTGGATAACAGGTGATGCTCAGTGATGATTGGTCAAGGACATGTTGCTGAAACTTTTGACTGGTGCTGTTTGAAAGAAACAATTTTCCCGCTCATTTGTGTGTCAACTCAAGTGTCCTTAGGTGTGAGTGAATATGTGTGTTTCCCTGTGAAGGACTGGAGCCCTGTGTAGGCTCTGGACCTACCGCGACTCTGAACTGAATAAGCGTTTACAGATAATGAATGAATGAATGAATTTATATGTCAGAAAAAGGACCGGGGGAGATGGTAGTCATTACCTCGGCAGTCAGTGCAAAGGTGTACATAATGTTTTGTGCACTTTTTACATTAAGTCGATTTGACATAAGTTGTGTGATGTCATTTTCCAGGGCAAAGAGTGTTAACATTTTTCTTCATGAAACTCATTGACGCTGCCAGAAGACAGTCCAGATCTCATCTGTCATCTGTCAACCACAGTTTAAGAAAGATGGAACTAGCCTGATTCAATTTTTTTTTTCATAAGTAAATTCCATTCAAGACAGAATTGGAACCAATTTGATTTTTACTTTTAATGATGTAATGACTGTGATATTAAATGAAAATAAATGAAATTATAGAAAATGGAATGAAAACGTACCTAGAAAAGAATAGAACGTTTGTCCAGATGAAGCTGGACGAGTATAAGATATTAGTATATACAGTTTATAAGTCTATGTGGAAAGGGTGGTACTTTTTTGAGTTCCTATAGCGATGTAACGTCTAAAGTTTCTGTTGGGAGGGGTTTGGTTTCCATGGAAACACTGGGTGCTTTCCATCTATCTCCTGTATTTGGTATGAAGAGTAAAGCTTGCTACTGGCCAGAACAATTCAGTCTTTGTTTATTTCAGTGAAGGTTATTTTGCAAAATACGCAAAGAGTCTCTGATCAGTTTTCTGGAATGAATGTGTGTTTATTTATTGTAACAAAAATAGTATATCTTAGTGATGTCAGCTCTTCAGATAAAAGCTAAGCCTTTCTTAAGATTGGGAATTTTGGAAGAAAAATATAAAACCATTGTTCTGGAGAATTGAAAGTGTTTTTACGATTGTGATTTTCTCAAAGATGTGAGAATGCAGAAAAATGACCAAAGATCATATGATTTAAAATTGAGTTAAAATATGAATGAACAAAAAAAAGAAAATATTATTGAGAAAAATGCTGGAGTGGCTTTCAAAATTGTGTGTACATTTGTATCAATATAGTTGTGTGTTTGAAGCATTTTTAATGTAGCAGTGTGTTGAACGTCTAACACAGATGAATATTTTCCCAGAACAATGGCTGCTGTAGACTTCTGTTTTAGCATCATGTTCCTGATGCTTTGATATGCCATTTGCAAGTTTTAATGACAGGGCTGCTCAACAGATTTTCTACAAGAATTGACAGTAAAATAAACAATTTCTCAGTTTGAACTCCCCAGATTGAAAATTGGAGTAACTTTATGAATCTTATTTCTCTCTTTCTTTCAGGATGATGAGAAGTTCTTAACCGAGCTCTTTGCACAGCTGACCGACGAAGCCACAGATGATGACAAACGGCACGAATTGGTATGCTGAATGGGTCACTAAGTGAGAGTGATTAGTGTATGGTTCAGGGTAGTATGTATACTGATATAAAATAGAAAAGAAGTATGATGTTGCATTTGAAATATTTATTCAACAATAATGATGAGAAATAGCCTCCTAATTACAGAAGGTTATTAAAGAGCACAGCATTTAACTTATGTCGCATATAAAGGTTTAAAAAGATGTGAAGTCTGGGACTATTTTCTTAAAGAATTATGTAGTCACACTTTACCTTGCATTATGCTCAGCAAATCTATATCTAATGTATCTTGTCCTGAAAATGTTACTCATGTGATGCATTGATTTGTTTTCTAGTAATTTGCCTGATGAACAGTCGTTTGTTTTGCATCGGACTGATAAAACCACTACACAGAAGCCAGAGCGAGATTAAATTCCCTGTGACAGGCAGAGCCTGATAACCATGTTGAGTTTAGGGTGTAGTTTACTTGAGACTCGTGTGCTTCTGAAACTTGCTAAAGTGCAACATTTCACACTACAAACCACAGCATTCGTTATCTTTTAACAACAGCTTACCTCAGATCTCTAGAACATGCAACATTTTTGTAATTGTTTAGTTTTTCAAATACAGTAATTACCTGTTGTTTAATCATTTAATCTCGTATATTTTATCTATAATATTAATTACAGAAGCTGATAGGAAAACCCTTGCTAGCCCACTGATGCTATCTTTAGCAAGATTTTTCAAAATAACGGAGAAGTGCACAAATGACAGCACCATGGTGCAAAAAGCTGCAATACACTGTCTAATAACCGACTGCTCTCTCCTGACATCTACATTGAAATAGCTGTTGCATATTTTAGCTTGTGTACTCTGATAATAATAATTTAGTCTTTGGTCCAAGTGGAAATCTTTGATTTCAGTGATTTTGGTGAAAATATTTTTTTTTCATGTTTTGTTGGAAAAGTATATAATGGTGTAGAAAACTTTGATTTTTTCTACATTGTCTGTTTGATCTTTCCATTGTCTGTTTTCTAGGTAAATTTTCTTAAGGAATTTTGTGCGTTCTCTCAGACTTTACAACCACAGAACAGAGATGCTTTTTTTAAAACGCTCTCAAACATGGGAATCCTACCAGCACTTGAAGTTATCCTGGTGAGTGTGAATATGTTCTGTCATTTGGCCATGAACAATCAGACCACAGGCTGAGTGCCATTAAAGCCTGCTATGCAATCAGTATAGTAGATGCCTGTAATTATATGGCTTGGTTTTGCTGTTGAAAGTGTGGGCTGCATACACATCCAACATTTTCAAAATATATGTATTGTACAATATTTTGGTTACAATTTTCAAATGTAATTTGTAGAGTACAAAAACAATACCATGTTTGTCATGCCACATTTTAAGTTAAGATTTTGTTGTAGCTTGATAGTAGTCACTTGTGCTAGATTTTTTTCCCCTGTCCTTTCAGAGCAGGCTGTTCACACTTCCTGATGCCATAAAACAGCAAACCTTTCAGTTGGTCACACATTAGAGCAAATAATGAAATAATGGAAACAATGGATTAGTGATGGGTTTTGTTTGAGGGACAAATATTATGAGGGATATAAATACACACATGGTTTAGGTTTGGATAGGATTTTAAAAACTGTGGGTAATCTACGAATTAATTTGCCCTTAATTATAGTTGGTTATCCCTGTACCAATGCCTCAAAAATATCAGCACATTGAATTTAAGTACTTGCTGTACTCACTTATGGATGAGCTGTACTCACGTGTGGGTGTTTTGCTTGTAAGGGAATGGATGATGTGCAGGTGAGGGGAGCAGCCACAGATATTTTCTCCTATCTGGTAGAGTACAACCCTTCCATGGTGCGTGAATTTGTCATGCAAGAGTCCCAACAGAATGATGACGTGAGTGTGACAGCCAGCAACCCACACGATTACTTAACCGTTATCACAGTTATTGTTGACTATATCACCATCTTCTCAAACCACTAGGGCGTTTTGCATAACCCGCTTTTATCTTTGTTTTTCTCTGCAGGATATCCTTTTGATTAATCTCATCATCGAACACATGATCTGTGATACAGACCCTGAGCTGGGGGGAGCTGTGCAGCTAATGGGGCTACTGAGGACCCTGGTAGACCCTGAAAACATGCTGGCAACCGCTAATGTGAGACATAATGTCTTTTTAATTTATTCAAAGGTTTAGAATTTTTTAATTGTGATCATACACAAGATAAGCTGTAAAATATCCTATGCCAATCCATTAGAGCTTCACATAGGGCCCTACCTGCAGCCACCAAAATTCATGTTAAATCCTACACCTCAACACTAAGGTTGCTGTGGCCGTTTATGATCCGATCTTCAATCAGCTGTCTTTAAAAACTGTGGTTGCTCATGGAGCCCAGCCCATGAGTGCCCAAACCACCCACTGTTTCACTAGCTCTTAAAAATGGAGCAATTATAAAAGAAGGTGTAAGAGTTTTAAGTATACATGGATGTCTTAAATATACATATATGCACCTGTGTCAAACTTCAGATGCTAATAGTTCTTTTTTCTTTCTTGCAGAAGACAGAAAAGACAGAGTTTTTAAGTTTCTTCTATAAGCATTGCATGCACGTACTCTCAGCACCATTACTGGCCAACACCACTGAAGAGAAGCCCAGCAAAGGTAAGTGAGATCGCGGAGTGGTTGAAGAGGTATGAGTGCATTTCTAAGTAAGTGTTGACAAATGGAGTTGGCCCATATTGGACAAATCAGAACAAGAAATGCGTGGGTTGATTGTGATATTTAAACATTTTGTATGTCGTTGGTATTCCTGAGTACATAGAAACACACTGCAGGGTGTTTATGTCTCAGTCCTGCGCTTTGTTTTCTTAGATGATTTCCAGACATGCCAGCTGCTGGCGCTGATTGTGGAGCTACTCACCTTCTGCGTGGAACATCACACGTATCACATAAAAAACTACATCATCAACAAAGACATCCTGCGTAGAGTGCTGGTGCTCACTGCCTCGCGGCATGCTTTCCTAGCTCTATGTGAGTACAAACACTCTCGCCCTATTTATCTTATTTAACGTTTAGAAGGGCCAGAACTTATCAGATATTTCTTATGAAGATGTTTCTATTTCTCATAGTAATCTGTAGATTGTTCTTGTTTAATACAAGTTCTTGGTAAATTACTTGTGCTCCTGTTTCTTAGTCAAACTAAGAACACAATTTCTAAAAGGCTATTGCAAAAAAAAAATATATATATGCCTGTGATTTTACACTTTAACAAGCTCTACTCTTAAGCGGTTTAGAAAAACTACGCTTGGCAAGTGGACGCTATGCAACTTTCAAATTGTTAATCTCTGTACTGCTCACACTACACATGTATCTCTTGTGACCTGTTGTTTGTCGAGTGTACAATACACAAGACCTTGCAGACAAGACTCACAATCTGCACAAAGGGATTTGAGACAGACCATGGAAATATTGCAATCAGTGTTTGTCACATGTTTATTAATGTAAAAATAGAAAAATAAAACAATTCATAAACAAAATCAGGAAAATGTAATAAAAAAATAGGCGCAAAAATTGTTTAAAATTTAAGACTCACTGTGCTGTAGATACGACATGAACCAGTTAACAGTTTCACTGTAAACTACGGCAAATTTCCTGACAACTAGTCATACTGTTTCAACATAAAATAACAGAAAGGTACAGCGCCAACCAAAGTTGTTAGTCTTCCAGTGGCTGCATGCCGCACCTTAGACTTTGTATCAGGGGAAACATGGTGCAGTGACAGAGCCACAGTGAAGTGCCCAATCTCACCTCACCCTACTGATTTCACTCCCCATGGACCCTCAAACCAGGGGAGGTGAAATCAGGATGGGGAGGCGAGATTGCACCAGACCAGAGCTCCTGAAAATTGAGGAGTAAGCTAATGGGCTAATAAGTTCTGAGTGTCTTGTAAAATCATGTGTGGCAGTAGAAAGGTGCTGGTTTATTAATTTAGCTTGGTATTTAATGTCTAACAAAACATTGCTTGAAAAAAAAAAAAACACATTCTGTCCAGAATTACAAACTCTACCTTGAACGGTGCAGTGCTTTTTTCCAACTTAAATGGTGCTATAATTATATTTGAGTGTTGTTTCTACCTTAAACAGAACCTGGTAACAGTTTGATGCCAACCTTAACATTAAGTTCCACATTAAATATTTTAATGTTTTAATGAATTGTTTCCTATTGTGCCATAGAAGATATTTGAAAGAAACATTGCTCTTAAAAAGGGACCTCAACAAACAAAAACATATTTGATTGTTATTAATTACCTGTTAAACAAAGCCTAATAGCAGAATATGTTGTTCATGAAGGTCTGTATTTGTTTAAACTTTATTTAAATGAGTGCATAGAGCTGCTAGTTGTATTTGTGTTTAATGTAAAACTGGCTGAGTTGACTTCAGTTTATGTATCAGTGCTTTCTGAACTTTGCAGTATATTTTATTAATATAATGTGATCATTCTGATAACTGTGTTAAATTTGTCCAATATAATCATGATATTAAATTGTCATACCGTTTCATGTCTGCTGTTGATAATACACATTTATTACCTGTGCTTTTCTCTTTCGACATGGAGATGTTTAAACTGTGCAGGTGATCGTAGATAGAGCTCACAATAATACGCAGTCCTTTACGTGGAGAAATCCGTGACACAAACCCAAGAAATGTCTATCACGTGCCAAAATGAAATTTTATATATACATACTTTGCACTTGTTTGTGCACAAAATAAAGAAGAGAACGAAATCGTGTAATTTCCATAGCCCTATAGCTTCTTCTTCATTTCCTGGGTTCATACAGAACACAAGTTACCATCACCAGCACAGAGGAGAAAGCTGCGGTGAATATTCACTCCGAGGCTACTCCAAACTCAGCTGTAGTGGTGGTGAGCAGCAGCCTCGGTAAATATTTGAAGATTTATTTTTTCCAGTAACCCCTTTCGACATGTTTGTTGTTGTTTTGGTTGCTAGCACCTAGCTCCCTGAGAGTTTTTCTCATGCTCCCATTGGCTGTTGCTCATTTCTGCTGCTACTGCTTTTCGTAAAGGTTCTTACATTTCAAAGAAAATATAGACAAATATCAGGGTGCGTGCAACAGCTCAGACTGTGAAAATTGCATCGCTGAACCGTTTACATAAGCAGTTGTCATGGGTGCGCTCGTTTGTTGTTGAGCGATTGTATATCTCATAAATGTAAAAAAAAAAAAAAGCAAACAAAAAAAAGAGAAAAACAGAAAACAAAACATGCGACTTGAAAATCAGGGCTAAAATCGCGTAGTGTGCACTCGGCTTAAACTGCATTCCTGTGGTATACTGTCTCTGAGTTTTCTTTTTCGTCTGCATTAACCCTTTGGTCATGTTGTACAGGTTCTTTGCGTTTCATGAGGAAAATCGTAGGACTGAAGGACGAGTTCTACAACCGCTACATCATGCGGAACTTCCTTTTTGAGCCAGTGGTCAAAGCTTTCCTCAACAACGGCACTCGATACAACCTCATCAACTCAGCCATCATAGAGATGTTTGAATATGTCCGTGTGGTGAGTATAAATGGCTTTGTCTGAGCTGCCTTTTGTAAAGATCTTACTTATTTTGTCATGTACTTTGTAATTCTAACATCAGTTACATATACATTTTAATTAAAAGGATTGGTTTCCATTTTTTATTAATTTTTTAAATTATTTTTGTTATTCAGATACTGGAAACTTTCTTAGGCACTTAAGCAAATAGTAATATCTTCCTGTAGGTATCAGATATAACTTGTGTAACAGTACTTCAGTCCATTTTTGTGTAACTTTTTCCATAGGAGGATGTGAAATCCCTGACTGCTCATATCATAGAGAACTACTGGAAGGCCCTAGAAGATGTGGACTACGTGCAGACTTTTAAGGGCCTCAAACTCCGTTATGAGCAGCAGAGAGAAAGGCAGGACAACCCCAAACTTGATAGGTTGGTAGCTAATCTTGCAGGTTTCAAACTATTAAAGAAGTTGTGATCTGAAATAATTGTTTCCAAAGTCTAAACATAGGGTAACAGTAATGTTTATTAGTAATTTGATCACAGGAGGATGGGTTCTTCTTGTGAGTCTTCCTCCAGCCCCAGGGGAATATTTTTTCTTTTCATTGTCACGTTTGGCTTGCTCACATGGGGCTTTTGTTCTTATTACTGGAATTCTGTAAAACTGCTTTGCAACAACATCAGTTGCTGTACAAATATAAAGTGATTGTTTATTGATTTGAAATATATATATGTATGTGTGTATAAATATATGTACAAACAAGACAGTAACACATTTGTTGTTTGTGCTTTCAGCATGCGGTCGATTCTGCGGAACCACCGCTTTCGGCGGGATGCGCGGACGTTGGAGGATGAGGAGGAGATGTGGTTTAACACAGATGAAGATGACCTGGAGGACGGTGAAGCAGTGGTGCCCCCCTCAGACAAGATGAAGAATGACGAGGACCTGATGGATCCCATCAGCAAGTTCATGGAAAGAAAAAAATGTATGAGACCATCTTCATTACTGCAGAAGCAGCTATATAATATTATTAAATAAATATTAACAGTTTTGTCAGCAATGATTATGAGGGTTAATTATATAACTGTGGTTTATTGGCACATGAAGCCTGCCTAGACATGGCTTTTAACTATATGCTTTAGACCAGATGTGGCAAGCTCCAGTTTTGGAGGGCCAGAGTCCAGAAGTGTTTGGTGATTATTAAACTGATTCAAAACTGATTGAACCATAACACGCATCCAAGTGTCAACATACACTTTTACTTGCAATTAACAAATTTCTCTCTGTCTCTCTCTTTCTTTCCTAATCAGTGAAAGAGTCGGAGGAGAAAGAAGTTTTGTCAGGGAAGTCTAGCTTGTCGGGGCGACAGAGCCCCAGTTTTAAGCTATCCTTCTCCAGTTCGCCCAAACCCGGCCTGTCCTCACCCCCTACAGCTTCCCTGCACCCTGGCTCACCAGGATCTCCTGGATCCCCTGGCTCTGGGACCAGGAGCTCACCACCCTCGGCAGCTGTCACCACTAAAGTGAGTTACTGCTCTGCTAGCTGATCTGTCCCTTTAATGGAGATGCATTGTGGTTGATGCATCAAAGCAACCACAGAAACATCAATGAAATGGATGGATCCAGAGTAGAGAGAAAGAGACAAAAATATGTTAAGCAGTATATTGTGGAGTGCTTTTCATGAATGAACTTCATAAAGAGCATGTAATTTTAGGTAACTCCTCAATGCTTGGAATTAATAGTTTGCTAAAATAAAATATAATCAATGAGGCTGAATATCAGGAAACTCTTGTGGAGATTTCTTTTGTATTAGATTCCATAGAATACCATGAACAGTGTTTTAGTCTTGGTACTATTAAAGTAACCAGGTTCAAGGACTGTGTACAAAATGTTTTCTAAATCAAAACCTTTAATGATGTACAGTGGGCATCACCGAATGGGAGACTTTGGTCAAGAAGGAATGAGTCTCAAAACCAGAATTGGTGGCTGGCTGTGCTCTTCAGGTCTTAAGGTGGTACTAAGGTGGAATTATAAACAGATATGTCTCTCTAACATAGTGGAAATCACTGCATGTGCTCGGAAACCTTTTTAAAACCATTTGTCTATAAACAGATTGTTGCTGCATACACAAGTGCAAAAAAAAGCATATATAGAGGATCGAGAAACACCACCTCTTCCTCTGGGCCTGAGCTTGTTTAAGATGCACTGAGGCCAAGTGGTAATGTGTCCTGTGGAATAAAGAAATCAAAAATGTAAATTATTTTGGGGAATTATGGCTGTGGCGTCTTCCAGAAGAAAGAGGAGAGGGACCATCTAGCTTCTCATAAGCACAGAGTTCAAAAGCCAGCATCTTTTGTGAGGGGGTGATAGTGCACACGGCATGGGTGACTTGAACATCCGTCAAGGTACCGTTAATGCTGAATGATGTATACAGTTACCTACAACAAGCTGCCAACCAGACAGCGGCTTTTTCTGGGAAGACCTTGCTTAAATCAGTAAGACAATGACAATCCACACTCTGCATGGAGTAGAACAGCATGACATTTAAGTAAAATGTCCAGACCTGTCACCTTTGAAAAGTGCCCAAGCTGTTGAGCAAACAAGAATGGGAGAACATTTCACTTTCAAAATTACAGAAACTGCTCTCAGTTCCCACGTTTATGCAGAGTGCTGTGAAAACAGGAGGTGATACCACACTGGTAAACGTACTCTTGTCCCAACTATTATTTTGTAAGGTGTTGCTGGTGGCAAATATTCAGTATTTAAAAATGTATTTGTATCATTGCACATTGTTGCATTTTGGTTTCCTTTCCGTTTTGCTGTGCCCCAAATTTTTGCAAATTGAGTTTGCACATTCCCACAGTTGTGACCTTATCTGGCCTTTGAAGAATGTTCTCATGCTTGCTCAAATTTGAATGTCTTTTGCTGACTTTGTTTCTCTGCCTCAGAGTGGGTTGGTGGGATTGGTGGACTATCCAGATGACGACGAGGACGATGAGGAAGAGGAAGACTCGGACAGTAAAGAGGGGAGTCCTCCGCTGTCCAAGAAATCGAAGCTGAGCTCTTAAAAACACTCCCTGTCCAGTCGCCATGGTAAAGCTCGGAATGGAGCCTTTATCCACAGACTTTATTTCAGTGCTCAAGCCTTGAACACAAAACTGAAAAATATGAATGGAGAAAAAAAAAAAAAGAAAGAATGGATAAAAGAACGAATGCCGTGCCCTACCCCCACCCCCAGGAGTCCAAGGGGTGCCATGCAAGGGATGGAGAAAGGGAGAGCAAGAGACAGGGAAGAATAATCGCTCTTGGAATGAAAAGGGTGAATGTCTCCACAAGGAGAGGTCAAGTGCCAATCGGTGACAGAAGCAAAGAGAAAAACTCAACGCAGAAACAGCAAAGACAAGGAGATAAACCTGTGGTTTTGGACAAATGATTAAAAGGATTTAATAAAAAAAATAATTTAAACAAAGCTAAAAGTACTGGGGGGTAAAAGACCTCACACACACACGTGCACACTCACTGAGACTGGTTCCCGCACATGGCGTCCCAGCCTCTGACCAGGACACACTGCCCCCCCTCTCAGGGAAGGACACCACATGACCCGAAGGGGCCAGCCAATCCTGAACCACCAGTCACCTTTGCTTACTCCATCTCCATTTCTTTCTCTCCTTCCTCTACCCCTTTGTCCACCCCCCTCCCCTTATTTCTTCGTTTGTTCTATCCTTATTTCTTTTTTTTGTGTGTTTTTTCTGGAGCCTGACAGGAAACGTAGGGGCAGTTTGGGTTGTTATAGTTGATGAAGATGTCATCGTTGTCCTCGTGGCTCAGTGGAAGTTCTTCCTCTTTCAAAGCCAGTGGTTTCCGCTTCTGTTTTCCATGTTCTGTTCTCTTCCTCTCCCTTTTTTTAAATGACAAATGGAGACCTGCCTTTAAATGTTCAGGACGTTTTCAGTCGCACTTGAACAGGTTTTTAAAACCTCGTTAGGGGGAAGAGTTAGTTTTACCTTTTTTTTTTTGCCCTTTGAAACTGCAGATTTTTTTGGAAAATTTGTAAGCCCGTCTTGATTAAAGATTGAGTGGAACTATAGATGTGATCGAATTTTTTTTTCCCCGATTTGTCATATCTTCATTTTTCTTTTACATGAGTGTACTCTTAGTTGGTGGGTATATTTGGGACCATTAAAAAGATCTTTGCTGTAATATATCTCATGGTTGTGCTGGCTCCGTGAATGGTGTCTATTTTGCTTGTATTTTGATGCAGTTCTTTAAACATTTATTAATGAGTTTTCCCATTTGTATTTGCTGACACTGAAAGGGATTCGTGACCTTTAACTTGCAAATAAAGATTGAACTAGTGGGGGTCAGTTGACATAAAAATGAGGCTGTGTTACCTAGCCCCCAGTAGTTTTCACTAATCAGTGACATTTGTTAGTATTCTTGGGTGAAGTAGAATTTCTGTACATTTTTAGGTTTGTAGGAAAATGCAGGACCGACTTCACTGCCCACCATCACCGCTGGATGGCGCTGATGTTCTATTACTTACTCCTTCAAAGCCTGGACCTTTAAAGGCTTGTGTGATTACACCTTCATATAACCTGCAAACTGAAGTGTATATATTTCAGATTTGTGTTGTAAGAATTCCAACAGTGCACTGCTGAAGTGATCTGACAAAAACACAATCTCAAAGCTCCCTCTAAAGGTCAAAGACTCAAGGTCAGCACTTGGGAACTGAGCCATTCAAGCAGTTGAGACAAACTCTGTAGTCGTCGTAGCACACACACCTTACTTGTCCTTACAACTATGACAACGTCTGAATGCCTTTAAGGCCTGGAGTCGTCCTGACTGGGCTCTGCTTCTACAAAACGCCAGGTGCTAAAGCCTGTTTACTTCATTCAGTGAGCATTTTGCATGTGACAACTCGCCCACTTCAAGCCTGTGTTTTGGCCTTGTCACCATTAAATGCCAGTCAAGTCCGAGTGCCTCTGTAAAGAGAGAAAGACATGGCTGGTCACTGCTACCCCTCGGGTAGAGGGAGTCTCTGTAGTCTTTGTGTGTGGCTGTCTGTCTGTTTTCATTAGCAACTTGAGTCTTGCTACACTTTAGCATCTTTATATTTTCTGACTTTTATTGTGAAATTTGGCTTACAGCATGTAAGATTTTAGTGTTTAGAAGCAGGGAAGGAACCAAGGATTCATGTATTAGGTTTTTTCTTAATTATCTACCAGTATTTTTTGCTGTGTGAATAATTTCAATTAGCGATTAGCTTTTTCCCCTTCGTATGCTACTTCAAAATAAAAGTCAGATTTGGCTAGCTTGCAAAATACAGTTATATCAGAAAAGTATGACCACCACTGTCACTGTCCATTCTCTCAGCTCCACTGACCATACTGTGTAGTTAACACTTTTTTATGCCCCATTCCTTCTGCTGTTTATTGGGCAGGACCACCACGGAGAAAGCTTTATTTGGGCGGTTACACTGATATTCTGGTGCGTTAGTGTGTGTTGGGCTGGTACAAGTGGATCAGACACAGCAGTGCTGCTGGAGTTTTAAAGCCTTCAGTCACTGCTAGACTCAGAACAAAAAATATCCTTCCGTCAGCGTCCTGTGTCCACTGATGAAAGACTAGAGGACGACCAACACACTGTGGAGCAACTGTCTCTGACTTTCCATCTACAAGGTGGGAGTGTCTAACACAGTGAAGAGTGAGTGGACACAGTGTTAAAAACTCGAGCAGCACTGCTGTGTCTGATCCACTCTCACCAGCACCAGAACTCAACAAATATTGCTTGCCCTGGATCAGTAACTTTGCCTGTATGCATTTGATGCCCTTACCAGCAGATGGCGCAATTGCGCAACAATCTTGACTAGAAAAGTCTGTGTGATGGATTGTGGACAACTTCAGTGGCAGCTAAGCCTGCTGCCGCACAGGAAATCCACCACGTCGTTCGCCGGGGTTGTCCAAACAGAAGCACAATGCGCACTTTCATGCGCACCGCCGGGCCTCCGTCGCCCGAGCCGAACAATCGCTTGTGTTCCCCGCACAAAGTGGCCTCTGTGCCGGCCGCCACCTCCGGCCGACCGGGGCCACGTCCAGCGTGCCGTGTCCGCCTGTGTGATTAATCACTGTGTAAAAGTGGAGCGTATCCGTTTCGGTCGGTGGGAGAGAGCCACGGGCGCCTGGCTGCAGACACATCCGTTTATATTTCGGCCGCGCAGGTCTATACCCCGTGGAATTCTCATGCTAGCTGCCATTTGCGCTGTACCTCATTCCCTTATTTCGAGAAACAGTTTTGAGCTCTATCCTTGTTGATGCATAGGTGAGATGCCTATGACTCTTACCCCCTTCACACACTCGCTGTGGCCGGTGCCTGGAAAGGGCTTAGCTCTTCAGCATATGGTTGAGATTAAGGAACTACAGTAAGCAATTGATGCCCGTGTTTGGGATTTCTTTCATGTTCTTGTTTGAGTTTCCCTGAGCACCCAATAGACCTCGAACCAAAGAGACGTGATTTAGAGCTTGCTGCGTCTCTGGGGCCAGTTGTCAGGCGCTGATGAGGCTACACTCTGTACTTTCCGTAATGGGAAATCCAATTTAGAGCAGGCGTCTAACGAGGTCCTAGGTTGTAGCACTGTTCTTTCGTCGGCCACCAATGGGGTGTTGGAACGTGTTCAATAATTTTAGGAGCAGCTATTGTGAGTCGGCTACTCTGTTGTAGCTTGGGGATTTTGTAAATGGCTAGGCTCTCTCTGGCCAATCAGAACTCTGCAAGGTTTACACGCCACAATTAATTTCCTACTCAGTTCCTACTTGGAACCACGAGGGAACAGGTACTAAAAAAAAGTACAGGAGGTCCTCAGGTTACGTAAGTCCCGAGTTACGTTGTTTCGTGGTTACGACACATCTCCCATTTACTGTATAAATCCTTGTTTCGACTTAAGTGGTTTTGTGTCGTAAACGTCATAACGAGTGTTTGGTGTGCGCGGCGCGGCGAAAGAATACACGGTTACGCGGCTCGGGACTGAGGAGGATAGGTGTTGGGATAGGATAAGTGCTTACAGTATGTTATTTACGTACAATATGTACGTATGTTCCGACTTACACCGAAAATCGGTTTACGACGCGACGTAGGAACGGATCAACGTCATAAGTCGAGGACCCGCTGTACTCGCTTCCAGGTACTGAATTTCCCTAGAGTAGTGTAGGCACCACGTATCTTAAAAGCTCCATCACAGACCTGACAGTTAGCATTCTCCTACAAAAGTGTTGAGGTTTCACTAGTGTTGGACTCTTGTTGGACGCCCGGTGTATCACTATCTTCCATCACTGTGGCTTCCACAGGATGGGCCATTTATATGGATACATCTTAATAAAATGGGAATGGTTGGTGATATCAACTTCCTGTTTGTGGCACATTAGTATATGGGAGGGGGGATACTTTTAATGATGGGTGATGACCATGGCGGCCATTTTGAAGTCGGATATTTTGGATCCAACTTTTGTTTTTTCAATGGGAAGAGGGTCATGTGACACATCAAACGTATTGGGAATTTCACAAGAAAAACATTGGTGTGCTTGGTTTTAACGTAACATTTTTCTTTCATGAGTTATTTACAAGTTTCTGAGCACTTATAAAATGTGTTCAAAGTGCTGCCCATTGTGTTGGATTGTCAATGCAACCCTCTTCTCCCACTCTTCACACACTGATAGCAGCACCGGAGGAGAAATGCTAGCACAGGCTTCCAGTATCCGTAGTTTCAGGTGTATCCACGTAAATGGCCCACCCCGTATAATGAACCAATGTGGGCCGACCCACCCTTTGCTTTTCTCTATCCACTTTACATGGAGGTATAGGCTTCGTCAGTAAGGAGGTTTCTGAGGAGAGTGTCCTCAGCCTGTGTGGTCTCAAAGCCTCGGGCAGCGAAACGTTGTGTTTATTCCCGTCACTTTTACAGTAGAGCCTCGGACGTGAAGAGGCCTCTTGTTCTGCCAGGAGCAGAAGAGTGGAGCGTGTTGAACTCAGTGTAGTGTTACATGTATGAATTTGTGGATGTATCTGCTCCAATCGATAAACGCACAAAGACGGAAGGAGAGGGGATGGTTTTGCCCTGTGTATCACACACACACAGGCCCTGCTGGATTTGTGCCTCGGGTCCATGTGTTAAATATAACCCACGCTGCTGCGAACTGGGGCTTTTCTTGGCAGCGGCTGCACGGTGTTAATGTTAAAACATCACTGTTAAAGTTTACAGACTTAACTCTGCATACATCTAACAGCAAGGGGCAGCTGGCTTCGGTGATGGTGTTAGAGTCGCGACGGCTGTTTCACTCTCTTTCTTCCTGTTCTCTCTCGCTCTCTCTCTCTCTCTATATATATATATATAATCTGTCTATCTGTCTGTCTATGTATCTATCAGTTTTTGAACTTTCTCCTTTATATATCTATCTGCTCTCTTTTACACTTCTCTCTCTCTCTCTATTTTGCACTTCTGCTCTCTCTCTTACACTTTTACTCTCTCTCTTTTACACTTTCTCCCTTTCTCTCACTCTCTTTTACTCTTTCTCTCTTTCTCTCTCTCTCTCTTTGTACATTTTTGCTCTCTCTGTCTTTCTCTCTTTTACACTTTTACTCTCTCTTACACATTCTCTCTCTCTCTCTCTCACTCTCTTTTACACTTTCGCTCTCTCTCTCTCTTTTTACATTTTTGCTCTCTCTGTCTTTCTCTCTTTTACACTTTTACTCTCTCTCACACATTCTCTCTTTTTTTTACATTTTTACTCTCTTCTCTCTTACACATTCTCTCTCTCTTTTTACACATTTACTCTCTCTCTCTCTCTCTCCCTCTCTCCCTCTCTCTCTCTCTCTCTCTCTCTCTCTCTCTCTCTCTCTCTAATAACAGAAGCCTGGGGGCCTCAAACATCCTGGGCGAAAGATAAGAGAAACTTGTCAAATGCCTCTACAGCCTCTACAGGTCTCTCTCTCTCTCTCTCTCTCTCTCTTTGTTCTCTTCCTTTCAGACACTACCGTACACACACTCCGGCTCTATCTCTCCCAGTTGGAGGGTCATGTGTGGGTTTAACAGTAGACATGAGATAAACACATTTCCAGATGTCAGTACAGTGATGTGAATGAAGTCAAAATATCTTTGGCCGTCGGTGGGTGTTTGATTATCTTCAGCCTCCCTTCCCCTCTTTACACCCTCGGAGAGTGTGCGATAGAGCTGAGGTCTGGACACAGTAGGCCGATTGTACTCCAGCACCGTGATTTGATTATGACAGAAATCCCACCGGTGTCTCGCACTCCGACAAACACCAGACACTGGAGATAAAGTTGAAGGGAGTTGAAGGGAGACGAACAAACACCTTTCAGTTGCTGAAGCCTGTGCATTCAGAGCAGGTCTCTACATAAATCCATCAGAACTGTAAACTAATTCAGTTTAAATCAGCAGCACTGAAGAGGATCGGGATTAACATGGAAGATTCATGATGGATCTCTGCAGAATTAATCAGTTAACTTGTGAACATTGAGAATGGATAGAAAGTTCCGTCCCAGAATGCAACATTTTTCTGAGAACTCCGGTGACTGTTTTTTGAGATCTTCCCCCCACCCCCGATTAAATCAAACTTGTCAATGTGCAACACACTGCAGTGTGTTTATAATAAATCAATCAAAATTTCTATTATTAACTGTCTACATGTATAGAGCTTTATTTATTATTATAAATTATTTATAAGCCTGCGTATTACATGGTTATTAATTAGGTTGTAAACAATTTAAAAGTCATTAATAATCATTTGTAACACAGAGCTAGGAAGTGTGACAGTGGCCTCTTTTGTGTCTAAAACTGAAAGTGTAAGAGAACTTACTTAAGATATTAAGGTAAAGAATTACCTAAGACCTGAGAATGCGATTGTAGTCATTTCACACGTCAAAAAAAAAGACACTCTGCTGGGGGTAAATTCATTAAATGGTTAAATCTAAAAAGAAATGTGTGATGAAGCCAATTGGCTCAATGTCGACTGATGGAGAAGACAACGTCAGGCAACATTTGAGGTTTAACAGTTTAGATGGATATGGGTTCACTTTTTGGCAAAAAACAGGTCACTGTTGCCCTTTTTATCTATGGGCTATAACTGATTATAAACCAATAACAATGTATTAACAACATCATTAATAAACAGACTTTAAACCATTTATAAACCTTTATAAGCGTGGTCTTATTCTAAAGTGGTACAATTAACACTATAAATTAAAATTTCCATTGTGACTGATTTTGAGTGTTACTATAAACAAACACAACTGCTATAAACTGTAACAATGTTCTGTTCTTAGAGATTATATTGGATCGAAAAGTACATGTGATTTAAAGATAGTAATTGCTAAGTTAGCAATCAAGTATGTAGCGAGTTAATAATTAACTATTAGTTTATTTTTTCATAAAATGACAATTGTCATTTTTACTA